>NW_027366144.1:0-79992 GCF_046119375.1 Phyllobates terribilis
ATTGATTGTTGCCGTCGAGTATCTGACTAGTTGTTCGTGGTATTGCATGTACCTATATTCCTGAGTGTACTGCTATTGACCTATTAAATCTTGATAGTTTCAGGGTTATATTTCAATATGAGTTATTAGGATTAGTTGGACTAATAGCTTTATTAGACCAGAGATTAGTGGACAACAATTGGAATGATTGAACTTAGGGTTAATAGATTTCTATGATAAAAGGATTATCTGTTGTATGGATATCTGATAAGCAAAACACATTTATCTCTATTGAGTCATTCATAATCATCTTAGTTGTTACACATTGCAAGCACAAATCCCCTTTTGGTTTCTTAAGTTGATAATTGATTTTGTTACGAAATAGATTATCTTACTCTCTTGAGATTCAACCCGTACTTATGCGCTACTTTACTATAGTTTGCTAGTTTGGAACTACTTTGATTAGGCATATCGACTTTAAGCCTGTCAAATATGGCACCATTGCTGTGAGTCAAGTCTAATCTATTTTGTGATTTTTATTGTGATTGACTTTTATCTGGACCTATTTTATGGTCCACACTCGTTCTATTGACTCTTCATCTCTTGTTGATTGTGATTCATAAATTGAGAGAACTTTTTTCATGAGCTTGAGAGAAGAACGACTTGGCCGGGAGGTTGAATTAAGGACACAATGCACTCTCTAGGAGCTGACCACTTCGAATATGACGCAACACCCTCTTGTTTGTGACAATCCCACCCTTCGGAGACAGGGTGAATTTTGAACTGATATATTTTTGTCATCAATTTGCTCCTGAAATTCCATGGATTAGTCAACGAAGATCCCAATCATGCATCTAAGTGAGTTCCATGACGTCTGCATGGGTACTAATTCATCCAACGTCACCAAAGAGAAGATGAAGACGAGAGATTTAGGTTTCAGCTTGAAAGATACTGCTAGGGCTTGGTACTACCACTTACCCACTGGTTCCATTGATACATGAGCAAAGTTGCATAGAGTGTTCCTTGAAAAGTACTTCCCCAAGAAGAAGGTGAATGCTTTGAAGAAAGCAATTGCCAATATTGAGCAAAGAGATGATTAGACTCTCTAGGACTACTCTGAGAGTTTCAAGAGAATATGTTCCAGCTGCTCATTCCATGGTTTTGATGAAGATGATTTGGTGTTTCATCTATGTAATGGTTTGTTTGATCTGGAGAGGAGATGCATTGACGTTGCCCGTGGTGGCAGTGTTTAGGAATATGACTCTTGTAGCAACCATGTCTAAGTTTCAAGGTATAGTTGATGGTACCAGAAATTTAGGAGAACCTACACTAGAAAGGGAGCCAATGTTGCGAGGTCCAAAATTTTAGTGTGGTCAATGAGATAGATAAACTGAAGAATTTGATCAAGAGTTTAGCGTAGAAAAAATAAGAACCAGCACGTGAAAGCATGTGGAATTTGTGCTGACCACTTCCACCCTATTGAATGCTTTCCTGCAATTGCAAGATCCCACTATTATTGAAGTTCATTGTTGTTGGAGACTATGTGTTTTCCAAGACCTCGGTTTTGATGCTCATGCCAATAGTTTCAATGAGAAATACAATGATCACCCTAAATCTAGATGGGAAAATTAGACAAAACGTCAACAACATCCACCATAATACATGCCTCAATATCAACCACAACCAAATGCTCATCAATCATCCTATGAAAGGCTTGATATCTTGACCCAACACTTCATCATCCATGTGAAAAAATAGAGTGAGGTATTGAAAGTTTTGAAAAATCAGATTGGTTAACTTTCTATATCAGTCACCACCTTGATCCAACAAAATCTGAACTCTCTACCATCTTAGACAGTGGTGAAACCGAGGGAGAATGTTAGTGTCGTTATGTTGAGAAGTGGAAGGCAGCTGAGCACAAGTCATATTGCTAAAGAGGTTGCATTTGAAGAAATAGAAGAAGAAGACGGAGTGCGACTTCGCAATCACACAAAGAAAAATCCGTGACCGTGGACCAGGGTGCGACTCCGTGATCACGCATGGAAAATACATGATCGCCTCGCGGAGTGTCACTCTGAATTCTCACTATCACATTTTAATGAATGGGATTGGCCCGACAATAATCCCGAGACCCCTCGATACACATGTTCGTGGACTTGCTTCGGTAACCAAGAAAACTTGCTAGATCTTACATAATGATGAAGATGAGGAGTACGAAGACTGGGTGACTTCAAATTGAGGCCGGAGATCTATGTTCATCCTAAGTTTTCACGCCTTAGATCCGTAAAGCCTCCAACATCATTCCTTGAAGCGTTGAAAGATACAAGAAGGTCAGAGAATGAGAAGGAAATTTTCTATACATTCAACAAATGTGAGGTAAACATTCCTCTACTCAAGCTTATTAAAAGAACTCCTAGATATGCCAAATTCTTGAAGGAGCTATGCAAAATCAAGAAGAGTCAAAAGTTGAAGGGCAAACAAAAAGGTCAAGGTCAGTGAACTTGTCTCTGCGGTGTTTCAATGTAGTAACCCTAAGTAGTCCAGCGACCATGTGATGGTGAGTATTCATTGTGTCATAGATGAGACTAAATTTGATAAAGCTATGCTTGACCTGGGTGCATCTATTGGTGTTATTCCCTACTCTCTTTATAAGCTTTTTGGTTTAGGACCTTTACATGAGACATGAATAGTCATTCAACTAGTTGATAGTCTACAATCTACCTGAAAGAGATGGTTGAAGATGCATTAGTTTATGGTTGATAAGCTAATATTTTCTGCTGATTTATTTGTTTTTGATATGGAATATGATGATTGGGGTGCACCTATTCTCTTTGATAGGCCATTTATGAAAACTACCAAAACTAAGATTGATTTAGCAAATGAGTTTCTTACTCTTGATGTTGATGGGGAGGTTGTGAAATTTGATATTTGTGATGCTACAAAATGTTCAACTGATGTTCATGTTGTGTTCTTTGTTCATGTGATTGATCCATTTTCCCTTCCCCGGTAGATCCCCTTGATGCGTCTTTGGCTAGTGGGCACATGCTACTAAAGTTTGAGAGTGAAAAGCTCCATGTTCCTACTCTACAAGTACTGGTGTCGGAGCCTAAACAACCCCCTGATTCTACCAAGTATGGGGGGAGTATGAAGAAAGGTAAGCCATGTAAGTCGGGTGGTCTAAGGTTTAAACCTTTCCATCAATGGTTCATGAAGGAGATTGTCTCGATTGAAGTCGTACCCCTGACGGTTATGGATGAGCAATCACAAGTCTAAGTCAAGCCAATGACTCTAAAAGAAGGTGTTGCTCGAGAGGCAACCTGAGGTATTAGCTCTTATCTTCTGTCTTTGCTTGTTTTCACTTACTTGCAGGATAAGAGTTTGATGACCTTCTTGGAGAAACCCGCACCTGCAGTTCTAACAGGTATCGTCTTCTAAACTTGAAAAAGAAAATTAAAAAAAAGAAAAAAAAAGAAAGATACATGGAGGAACACTAATCACATCTGTTACACAATCACTTCATCATTTTCTGCTTATTCTTTCCATATCTAACATCTTTACCTCCCAAGTCAGATCATTTCTAGTGCCGACAACGACATATCTACTCTTCTTTCCATGTCATTGAGTTTCAGTTCTTTTCTTGGATTCCGATATCACACTAGCACGACCACCATCCAATAGTGTCGGTTTTGTCTAAGTCGCCAGTTCACACGTCCATCACCGTCGTCATCACTTCTGTCATCCTATTCCTCTTCCATGATCTATAGCGTCCTTCTTTCCTACATTAAGGATAATGCAACATTCAAGTATGAGGGAGAGATAGATTCAGTGATTTATCTATCTTGTATATTTTAGCTTGATTTTAGGTTATTTTTGAATTTTTGAGTCTTTTGAAGAGTTGATTTGGTTTGAGTTTTGCAGTTGAGGTTTGAGTCTTGTTTGGAGTTGAGTTTTAGTTTTGAGATTTGTTGAATTTTTGGTAGTTGTTTGTTTTGGTTTGTTGTTAAGTTCACTTGATTTATCGAGTCCGTAGTTATGAGGATTGTTTTATGAGAAAAAAGTAAAAAAAATCCACAAATGAAAAGGCATATAAATCATGGGATGGATTGGAAACCCCACATGGCAGTTTAGACAATAAGAAGGTAGTCCAACGGCTCTAGGATGGTACAAAATTGGACTCTAGTAATGTGAGCACATGTGAGATCATCTAGTCAAAATTGAATGGCTTGGTGAAAACCCTGTGAGGCGATGTGGCAGAATGAGCGAAAGAGTGTTAGGATAATTATTTATAAGGAGGTAGGTTAGGTCACTTTGGAGCGATAAGGATCTAGATGGGAGTTAGGATTAGATTTTTTCATATTATATTACTTGGAGTTTGGAGGATAACCGCTAGTAGATTCTTTCATACTTACTCAGGCCTTTGTGTTGATTGGAGGAGTGAGCTCATTTTTAGATTACTCGAGGACGAGAAAAGGAAGTATGAGGTAATTCGATGTAGTGATTTCATATGGTGTATCTAACGGCTATTAGTATAGGATTAGTGGAATTTTAGGTGCAATTTGAGTGCAATTCTGGAGTCACGGATGGGAGATGTTACTTTATGGATTCGTAGAAGTTTCGAAGGCAACTTGTTAGAACAAGTACTTAGGAGAGGAAGTTTATTGAAGTGTTCTCGAATAAATTTGAAGAAATGAAGACGTGGAGAATCCACACTTGCGTCGGAGTTGGAAGAGGATATGTAAGAGTATTATAGTCGTGGCCGCTCTTGTACTTATCTACTGCCAGCTGTCAACATTCCAACACTTATCTTAATTATATATTCCTCCTCCACCTTACTAATCAAAAGTCTCAAACGTTTCATTTCTTTTATTAATTAGCTATTAAGTTATTTTATTTGTTTTACTTTTAATTTTTATCTAAGACTTTACCATACAAAGGTTTTTGTATTTTAGGTTTCAGGGAAAACACAACCAACCTACTTTCTCTCTTTTCATAATCTTCTCTCTTATCTCTATTTAATAACTAATCCATCCTTGTTTTGCTTGAAGATTGAAGCCTTCAGATTATTTTGGTTGTGAGATTTCTACCTTTGTTCTAATTCCTACTTGGCTATTTCAGTTTTTCTTTTGCTTGAATTTTATTGTTTTGCGTTGATTTATGTAACTAATCACCTACGTTTATCAATATTCTTCATATTTCTAGGATTTGATTATTCGAATTGAATATCTTATTCTTATGCAGCGAGCATGATTTCCGTGAACTAGTTGTGATTGCCTATTGTGTGGAGAACTGATTGTTTGTCGAGTATCCGACTAATTGTCCATGGTGTTCCATGCACCTATCTATTCTTGTGTGTATTTCTATTGACTTATTGAATCTTTATAGTTTCAAGGTTATATTTCAATAAGGAATTATTAGGACTAGTTGGACTAATATCTTTATTAGAACAAGAATTAAGGCAACAATTGGGATTAATTGAACTTAGGGTTAATAGATTTCTATGATCAACCTGATTATCTATTGTATGGATGTTTGATAATTGATCTTTTCTATCTGTTGAATCATTCATAAGTGTCGTATTTGTTACGATTTTCAAGAATAAAACCCCCTCTTTTTTTTACTTAAGTTGATCATTCATTTGTTAAGAAATAGATTATCCGACACTCTTGGGATTCGACCAGTACTTGTACGCTATATTACTATAGTTTTTTAGTTAGGAATTACTTTGGTTAGGCATAGATACTTTAAACATGTCAATCTCACTTTAAGGAAGCAACTCTAGAAGAGAAGCAAGTGATCCTAGAAAGAAGAAGGTCGCTATGTCTGCTTCTGGAGAATCAAACCCCAAATGATGGGAAGGATATCGTGCACATTCCAGAATACCACGAGGAAGAGTTGGATCCATTGGCTCCTGAAGTCTCAGAACATATGTCTCACCTCCCATTTTCTTAGTATTGGCGACTCCCATCCAACAACAAAAAGAAATCTCAAGCGCAAGATGCTCTTGATAGATATTGTGCCAGAGGAGAAGAGGATGAAGAAGAAAGGGAAGAGGAAGGAGAGGCTCATGATGAAGATGAATATGGAGATGAGGAAGGAGAAAAAGTGGCACAAAGTGTTGCATAGAAGGCACTCGCCATTCACAAGAAACAGTTTGTGAAGCACTCTGCAAAGCGCATCAAAACCGCCTCTACCTCAAGCTCCACTTTCCCCCCTCTCATGTCTGGAATTTCCAAGAGCGTCTGCCTCGAGCCCCTGATGATTGGCCCAAAGAGTTTGAGAGCACTAACAGTAGTTTTTTATGTTAAAGATGCTTTACGCTTGCTTAATCTCCTAGACCGGGACAAGCTTGAAGTTGAGCCACAACTGCATATCTTGACATGGTAAGGCTGTCTTATAATAACTTCACAATCGGCCTTCCAGGGGAGCTGAGTCTCCCTTCAAGATGGTGCAACTGGTGTGGAACAAGAAGAACTATTACATCATCGTCTCCGTGTTTGCAAAAACAATTGGCATGAAAACAAAGAGGGGATTCAATCAAGTTCAGAAGAAGAACTGGTCCAAGGAGAAAGGAACATTAAGGACAATTCGTTTGGCCCTAGAATGCCTAAGGAGCTCAAGACGAACAAGCTCAACCCTGTCAAGAAGCTCATCCATTACTTCATCATTCGCAACCATCCTGTCCTGCTAGGAGAATCTAGATATTCTGAACATGAGATATGGTGTTCTAATGGCAGGTTCTCATGGGTAGTTGATCGAAACACCATATTTTATGTCTACACACATGTATACCTGCAAGGCGTCCACAATTCACTCGCTTCCTAACCCTCACATCATCAAACGAATCATGAATGGTTTGGGGATTTACGCTCTAAACAAGGAGAAGGCCTTTAACAACATGCTCACAAGCAAGTGTATTGCAAGGCTTGACAAGGATTCCATTGTAAATGAAGTTGTTGAAATGATTCCTTTGTTGTCTTTCTCTAGGAAACCGCTAAAAGCAGATGAGGAGCGTATACATCAAGCCAAGCAACATATAGAGTTGAGATCGCTGTAAAGGCCTTCACCGAGGTTATGGAAGAGAAGCTCAACAGAATTATCCAGCTTCTCAAAGCCAGGAACAAGCGATATTGATGTCCCTTTTCATCAATTCCCTAAATCCTCATTAACCATACATAGTTTTCTTAGGATTAGTCTTCCAATTTCCTATTTTTAAGGCGCTTTTTGAGTGATTATATCAATAGAAGTATGCATTTCTAATTTCATATTGACTTGCTATATTCTTAACTATTTACATGCTTATTTTACCCTATTAACATTCATGCACTTTCATTTCTCTAGGAAGTAGTATGCCAGTTTCTAATCTCTTTGGTTCCCTTTATTTTGTACTTACTCAGAATTTTTCGATGATGTCAAAAGAGGGAATAGAAGTGCATATCTGTGTGTTAAGGTTGAGGGAAAATTAGAACTATGTTTGTCTAAGGGGAAACAAAAGTAATCTTGTTACATGTTAAGGGGGAATTGAAAGCTAGATGCTATATAGGTTTTTATTTTTTTAAAGCGTGACTATTACTCATTTCTATATAAGCATATAAGTTCTATCTTTTTGAAGCTTGACTGTCACTCATTTCTATATGATGATATGCTCTGTTCTTTAGATTGGTCATCAAAAAGGGGAAATTGTTAGGTAAGCACTAGTACAAAATATAACCCTCATATAGTTATTTTGTGAGAAGGATACCGGTTTTTGAGCGGTATCTATTCTGTCGGAATCAAAACTTGCATACCGCTCTTTAAAAAATTGGTATTCGTTGATATAAGTACTAGTTTTTTTAAAACGGTTATCCATGTAGTGGATATTTTAAAAAAACACGTATATCGTTTCTTTCAAAAACGGTATGCACTGATATAGGGATACCAGTTTTATAAAGAGTTTATCCCATGTAATAGATGATAAAAAAAGACTCACATGCCGGTTCTGAAAAGAACCGGTATGCGTGTCTTTTTTTAAAGAAAATGCGTACCTTTTTTTCTTTCCACAACCTGACACGTGTTACCTAATTGATTTAAGCCATTAAATTAATTTATCACCAAATGCAAAATAACAATGCAAAGTCGAGCAAAGCCTCCTTTAAATTACCACTTAAAAGTAATTCCAAATCATGCATGTCTAACAGGATATAAGGTCTTTCAGACATATTTATGACACGAATCCATATATATTAAAAGATTGGTCTATTTTTCTCACATTAAATGTCTTTTGATTCATATATCTTTTTGGGCCACTAGTTCTTTTTGCTCGTGATTCGCACAGACCGATGATCATTATGTTCCATCATTTTATGCTCAGTTATTGGTTTTCTTATTTGGTTTTTTTATCATATTCTTTGTTGCCACTTCTTATATGTGAGTCTTTTTTTTCATATTCGATTTACCCACTTTTCCCCTAATTTGTACGTCTTGTTTATAGATCTTGTTTTTTGTGTGTTACCATGCCACAATGTAATTAAATGGGCTAATATAGAAATTGGATTGGATTTGGATGCTTTATTATTAAAAAGTGTGGAAGTCAAATACAAAATATTCAAACAATACTTGCAAAGTGCAACTCAACTGACACAAAATACATCAAAGATAAAGAACTAACAATCCCTAGTAGTTTAAGAGTGTTTAATTTTGGGAACACAAATGCAAAATAGCTGGTTAATGGGGGCTTCAGTCATCTTCAACGTCAATGACATTGAATTTACACTTCAAGGATCCCTTAGCGAGTGTTTTCACGTTCTCGGTCTCGTCTGTAGTGGTTGCCGCCCTAATGCATCAAAATCAAGCATATGTATTTTTACTATTTGGACTGATTTTGTGATTCTCATTTGAAGAGTTACATATTTTGATTCAAGGGTCCTAAAAGTTGGAAAATATAATTGTATAAATACTTATATAGCTGGTAGTCTTGGGATTGCATCCAAGCCTTTAATCTCCCTCTCATCTGCAACCTCTTTAGTAGCCGAAGATGCATCTTTTTTGGAGACCTCATCTTCATGGAGATTTGGATCACTGTTGTTATCAATTATAATGAGTATGTCATTTAAGAAAGTGCAAGAAAATTATAGTTTAGTGACATGTGTGTTTGTGTGGCTAAAAAAGGTATTGTAGTATTCAAAGAATGTATGAATGTTTAAGAGTTTCTTACATTTGTTGGTTGCACTGGTTTGACAACCCATGGTTGTAGTATGTGTGTGTGATTTTAGTTTAAAAACATGTTTCATTTCCACAAGTTTCAAGATCTCGGGTGGGTACTCAACTCCTTCGACCTCCTCCTTCACACGACAACAAAAAGATAATTAAGAGTTTTTTGAAAGGTTGACCTACATTTGGTTACAATTTCTAATTAGTAAGGTAAGATCACCAGCAAGTCTTCTATCACAACCGAGACTTCTTTCTTTAATATCGCATCCTCTATCTAGTCAAACAATATGGCCATCAATGACATTGTGTTGTCTAAGACTACCAGCCGTAGACGATACACGAATTGCAAGTCAATAGAGTAATTTATGGATGGTTTGCACCACACATAAACATATTAAAATCAATTTTCTATGGAGTCAAACAGGTAGTCAAAAAGAGAAAATAAATAATAAATACAAATCCAAGGGGAGATGTCCAAGTGTATCAAAAGATTTCCAAGTGTATCTGCTTTAAATATTGATTTAAAGGAATGTCCAAGTGGTAGAAAAATACTCAAGTGTAGAAATTCACAATGCTTCTCACAAGACTCACACCATAACTACGTGTTAACCAGGATGAGACCTTTTTTTGCAATCAATTTTGAACATAAGTTGTAATTCCAAGCACTCCGAGGTGTATAGTTCCTGCATAAAAGACAAAGAAGATTAGGATGCATCGATAAAAAGAACAAAAAATGGAATGTTTGTATGACATGGTACCATTGTTAATAGAACCTCTATATTCTCTAACGTTCATGGATGACAGTAATATAACATAAAGTACAGAATGATCATTGAGCCTCTTCATGAGGTCCTCGGCAAGCAAACCCCATAGAGTCGGCTTGATGCGTGTCCCCTAAAAACGTGAAAGTGTAGATGTCAAACAATACGATAAATGATAAGATAATGTAGAAGGGAAATGAGCGAACAAAAACTTTCACTCATGAGCCGGAAATCTAAGTACTTAGACACGTTGCTTGTCGGCTTCAAGTCACCAAATTTGGTACACAACTAACTACGTCTACAATATGTATGAGAGTTAGTTTTCCTACAACGCTACACCAATGTATTTTCCCCATGAAGGGTTTCCATCATTGTAGTTAAATATAAAATTTTAAATTTTAAAGGGATGGATATGTGTTGAATTCTATAAAAGAAATTTCCACTATCAGTCTTAGGAAACTTATCAGTATGCTAATGTTATCTCAATGTGGAAAGTGAAGGAGGAACTGGTTCCTTGTTTCCATTCTAGGCAATTTCCTCTATTATCGTGAGATAGAAAAAAAGTCGAGCAAACCATCACTTGCATAGTCAACCTTTTTAATGAGTATGTTGCCTTCAAGCTGGATGGCATATGGATCACTGCGTCGCAAACGGTACGTGTGTCTGTTCTGGGAAACTGTAAAGTGTTGGATTTAATAGATACTTCCAACTTGCAACCTAGGGACGACACAATGAGCTACTGATCTACGAGCCACACAATGGATAGTATGTTCCGTCACAAAAAATGCATTGAAGTTGTGGATCGTGAAGACATTAGCCTAACTAAAGATTGAACGTTTTTGTGCGGAAATACTAGACTAAGAACAAATAAACACTTAATTCCAAAACGTTGTTGATTTGATTTCCTGTGGAACTTACAACTACTAGGCGAACACACAGTTCTTAGTTTTTTTTTTCTTCTAAACTCTCGTAGCTATTGCCTAAGTCCTAAATCAAGATGAACTCTTTCTCTCTAGTTCAACAACCACATTTTAAGATAAATGAACTAAACTATTTATATTATGGCATAATCGTCGGAACTAGTTACCTAAAAGCATAAAGAAAATAATAAAGAAACTACTAAATCTAAACTAGCCGAGTATAATGACAAACTAGCTTCAACAGTTAAGATCTTGAATCTGGTACAACTTTGACGAATCAAATCTTTCCTTCTATAGCGCCTTCAAAGATTTCTTTCCTTTTATACGCGCTCGGTCTCCTTCAGTGTATTCGGTCCCCTTGAGCGCGTCTCCTTGTATAGCGTGTTACTTTTGCAGCTCGATTCTTCACTCTTCGTGTTCGGTCCCCTTCAGTATCCCTCGGTTCCCTTGCTCCTAGTTAAGCGCATTGAGTGCTATTCCTCTCACTGGACTCGCTCTTGTATCTCCACTTAAGCTCGTTGCTTTCCTCCTAAATTACTCAAAGGCCTATCGATTTCCTGCGATATCTCACTCAATAAACATATTAGTTCACAAGGCAGTTTTTTATCATTAAAATTGAGGCATTATTAGTTACAAAAACGAAGAGGCTACTTCATATAACCAAAAATTTCCCCCTTGTTAATGATGACAAACCTAGAATCCTAGCATAGGCATAAAGTAGAGCTGAGAAGGAAGTAGCTTTCAATCCCCCCTTAATCAATGAACAAATAATACCCATCGCCTTTAACTTTACATATGTTCTAGTTCCTTCTAAATTAAATAACTCCTATGCCTGTAATATTCTCCCTTTTGACATCATGTAAAAAGGAATGCTTAATATTAATCAAGAAAAACTAAGAGTAGGACGTGAGTGCCTTCTAGAGGAATGAGTAAGTGATACTAAAGAAAACACAACAAGCAGGTAAGTGAACCAAAAGCAAGCTTATCATTGATACAACAGAAGAGAACACACAAGAGATAGTCAAAAAGAGCAGAAAAGACAAGACATGTAGAGGGATTTTGGATTTTTCTAAGGAGCCCTAAAGAGAACTGAGACATCAACTACTCCCAGTGATATTCATCCTCGTAAGCATATTCACACCCCTCTTTCAGAGGCCCTATCATGATCGCCTTCATGTGATGAAGGTACCAATCTATCATGCGCTTGAGCCCTGATAGATGCTGGTTAGTCTAGAGAACGACCTCTAAGGTACAGAGTTGAATTTCCTCAGAGCTCATGTTCGGCGGTAGCAGCGGCCTGGGCTCCTTCGAGGGGCTCTTGATTCGGCGAGGTCGGGGCTCGGATTTGGGAGAGGCAGAGGTCTCTGGCTTGGGTCTGGGATCGGCCTTGGTATCGGTTCGAGGAGTGGATCCAAGAAGCAGCTTTTCCGCTGACGCATCCATACTGACATGTTTAAGCAGTATGCGCAGCCCAGTCTCATTGATGATGCTCTCAACATGGTGTCTCCTTTATGGGCCTGTAAACCCCCAACTCAATCATGAGCTTCTTCACTATGTTGGGATAGGGAGGGCATGATTCTTGTGCATCTTGACAGTCAACATGTGCGAGAGGATCAGACGCGGTATGTCAATGATACTGCCTTCAATGACTTCATGCAAGAGGCATGCATCCACGATCGTTACTATGTCGTGCTTCTCTTACCGAGGAATGATATTGCACAACATGATGTAGTGAAGGAGATTTGTTCAAAAGATCAGCATGTGCGTCTTTATCTTTTTTGGACGCGCTTTTACCACTATTAGATCCAGGTTCTCGGCCTTGCCTGAGGGCCAGTTCTTCTTGGGAAGAGATGCATACCCTTCGCCCGTAGGTAGGTCAAACACCTTTTCCAGGAGCTTGATGTTCAACGTCTTTGGTTCGTCCCCCATGGAATATGGGCCACAGAGTAGAGCTGTCCTGGAGAAGGGGTCATGAACACTAGTGCGGTATAGAACTTGCGCACTTCCTCATGGTCGAATACGAAAGACTCGACCTCTTGCTCTGACTAGCGCGTTCTCTCGAGCGAAATGACCGAGGCAACGACATCAAATTCTGTGGGATTGATGATGGACCAGAACCCTTGGTCGATGATGAGATGCTCGATCACAGCGCGCATGGAGAAGGTGCCGTGGGCAGGAGGTAGGATGAGGGGTTTGTCGCTTTCAGGGACGACAATGGTCTTATGGCACTTTTGGGAAGTGGAGGAGGGAGTAATAACTAGGGCTCGTTTGAGGGAGGATTGAGGTGGTGGAGAAGGAGGAGAAGTGAGTTTGAGAGAAATGGAGGTGATGGCGAGGGGCTGGTGAGTAGACTCGTCATGAATGGAGGCGGAAGGGGTGTGCTCAGTGGAGTCAATGGAAGAGTCCTTGGGTTCAGTTGAGGAGATAGGGTGAATGAACGCTGTATTGGGCTGGTCTTCCTCCATAGGAGCTGGAGATGTGGTGTGAGTGGCAGGTGGCGGAGGTGGTGAGGACGAGGGATGGGGAGTGGGCACCTTTTCTGGTATAGGGGAAAGGGCCTCTTGAGGTGCTGGGTCGGTGGAGGCGGGTGTCGATGAAGTAGAAGGTGGGACAGAAGAGTCGGTGGCTGAGTTTTCCATGAAAGCCTGAAACTTTAGAAACGCTGCCCATTGCTCTTTGTTGATGTTCATTGGGTTGGTCATTTGTGTGTTTGAGAGATGAGATTTGGAGTGGAGATGGTTACAAGTGAGGGAGAGATGCAAAATTGAAAGATGAAAGCTTTTCAAAAGAAGAGGGCTTAAGTAGGGAGTGAATAGTGTGAAAGCAGTGAAGGGGGGGTGAATCTGGTATGGAGGGCTATTTATGTAGGGTGGTGAACGGTCGAATCACAACGACCTTATTTCGAATCAGGAACAACGCCTCATTTATCGCATGATCAAGTAGCCGTTGGTGAGCTGGCGAGTAATGAGTGCCTAAAAGATAGTTGACCGTTGAGACGCTCGGTCCCTATAACTCTGTCGGTCCCTACACTCAGTTCCTAATGTAATCTGCGCTTTAATCTATTCTGGGTTACTCGGTCCCCAAGGACGTGTTATTCAAAATCTGCGCTTGTTATCTTTTATACTTACTTGGTCCCCATGTACTGACGCGTTGTGTCTCAGTTCCCATTCCCAGTAGGATAATTTAACTTGCTTAAGCACATAATAATCTCAAAAACAAAGGGACATAAAAGCTCTTTTAAAAACAATTGCTAAGCATATATGGGTAGGCTTTTTGACATCCCAATGAAAATTCCCAGTTGTGGCTTATATGGTCATAGGGAGCGTAACACTAGGATCAAGGCTAAGGGACTGGTCTATAAGCACGAATCATATCTGGGGGCTTGATTATAAGGTTAAGAAGCAATCATCGTGCATATGTATAAGGGCTTGGAAATGAATAACATGCGTATGGATCAAATTTTAGCAAACAATAGTACGATCCTAGAAATGTCGTAACTAAGAATTTATCATTTAGCATCAAACAGAGCATGCAAAAGACGAATACCCCTAAGAGTATAGGCTAGATTCGCGCACATATTAGTCCTAAGTTCCCAAGATTAAAAGAAGCATTGAATTACACAAGCTCAAGGGAAGAGTCTTAAGTGGAAAGAGATGCTTATTGAAAGGGGAAGCCCAAGTGAAGTCTGAGTTTGATGAATGGTTCCTTGTTCAAGGCCTTGGTGAAAATGTATGCTATTTGATCCTCAGTCCTACAGTGGGTGAGCTATGTGTGCTTCTTCTCCACATTATCTCGAAGGAAGTGATGACGCACGTCAATGTGATTGGTTCGAGAGTGATGCACAAGGTTCTTTGAGATATTGAATGCGCTTGTGTTGTCACACCTTATTTCAATTGAGTCCATCAAAATGCCAAAATCCGTGAGTTGTTGCTTGAGCCATAGGGGTTGAGCACAACAAGATGCTACTGCTAAGTATTCTGCCTCGGTGAGGACACAGCTACTGAGTTCTGCTTGCGAGAACCCCAAGAAACGAGACAATGACCTAGGAATTGTGCCATACCTGAGGTGCTTTTTCGATCAACGTGATAACCTGCATAGTCAGCATCTATGTATCCAACAACGGTAAAATCACAGTTCTTAGGGTACCGTAAACAAAGGTTATCAGTACCTTTCAAGTAACGAAGGATACGCTTGATAATAGCAACATGCGAATCCCTTGGATCAAATTGAAAGCATGCACAAAGACTCACTGCAAAAACAATATCGGGCCTAGAGGCGGGTAGGTACATCAGAGATCCTACCATACCTTTGTAGAGTGTTTCATTTGCCTTTGGGCCTTTGAGATCTGCATCAAGCTTAGTGCCTGTGGACACTGGAGTGTGAAGGGGTTTGCTGTTGTCCATCCCAAAATTATTTATGATCTCCTTTAGATATTTCTGTTGATGAATTTGAATACCTTCAGCCTTTTGCAACACTTGGAGTCCGAGAAAGAAGTTGAATTCCCCTATCATGCTGATAATGAACTTGTTGCTCATCACTTCTTTGCATTTTTCTACAAGAGACATGTTAGTGGAACCAAAAATAATAGCATCAACATATACCTGAACCACTAGGATGTCGCCCTTATATTCCTGGATGAATAGCTCTCCTAGCTATTTCCTAAGTCCTAAATCAAGATGAACTCTTTCTCTCTAGTTCAACAACCACATTTTAAGATAAATGAACTAAACTATTTATACTATGGCATAATCACCGGGAACTAGTTACCTAAAAGCATAGAGATAATAATAAAGAAACTACTAAATCTAAACTAGCCGAGTATAATGACAAACTAGTTTCAACAGTTAAGATCTCGAATCTGGTAAATCTTTGGCAAATCAAATCTTTCCTTCTATAGAGCCTTCAAAGATTTCTTTCCTTTTATACACGCTCAGTCCCCTTTAGTGTATTCTGTCCCCTTGAGTGCGTCCTCCTTGTATAGCATGTTACTTCTTCACCTCGATTATTCACTCTTCGTGTTCGGTCCCCTTCAGTATCCGTTTGTTCCCTTGCTCCTAGTTAAGTGCCTTGAGCGCTATTCCTCCCGCTGGACTCGCTCTTGTATCTCCACTTAAGCTCGTTGCTTTCCTCCTAAATTACTTAAAGGCCTATCGATTTCCTGCAATATCTCACTCAATAAACATATTAGTTCATAAGGCAGTTTGTTATCTGTAAAACTGAGGCATGATTAGTTACAAGAACTAAGGGGCTATTTCATGTAACCAACAAAAGTTTTTAAGGAAAACCACTAATGGAAGCTATATGAGAATCCCAATTATTGGTTTGTGGTGAAATACGATGTTGCAAATATTAGAGGACTCTTACTATGTGAAAAAGAAGGAATGACGACTATTGAATAATATATGCATAATAGCAAGTGCATAGGTGTTGGAATTCAGAATGAACTTTAACAACTACTGAATATATATTTACAAAAATTAAGCATCATTTCAGTGGACTAACAACTAAAATAGATTAACAACTTATACATATCTACATAGAAAAATTAAGCATCATTTGAGTCCAAATACAACTTTAACAACTATTATATATCTATTTAAAAAATTCAGCATCATTTGAGTAGACTAACAACTAAATTACCAACATGAAATCAGCCCATAAATTACACGAGAGACATTTTTTCAACAACCTTGCGCACACAAATCAAGTAGATAAAGATATACTCTAAATACTTCAAATAAATTAACATCTGCTTTCCACTAAAATAACCTTTAATTATGCAGATTGATGAACATACACAAGAGGAGCAACAACACTCCACACACATGAGCCAACACAAATGCTATAATTGCATCTAAAAATGGGATCACAAGGAAATAAAACAACGAAAATTATATGATAATATAGTAGTACATGTTCTATTAAAACTATTCTATGGAGAAGTAGTATCAATGTTTTTTCCCACTTGTACGAATACATGTAAACTCCAAATTCATCATGTGCAATAAATGAAGTAGAAACTAATAAGTTTTAATATACAACAGAATTAAAAAAACACCAAGTTGTCGCTGAGGACAATCCTGGACACGATGTACCATTGAGGTTCTTCGCATCCCAAGAAAGTCAAACAATCGTCTTTATAGGATCATCTGTTCCCGAAAACAAGTCTCTAAATGGACGAAACCCACGTATTAGATTGATCCCTTACCCGTTTTATCGAGCCTGCTCATATGGTACTTAATCAGATCGTACACTGGTTCGGGTCACTCAATTACACCAATCTACCTCTTTAACTTCATGTTATTCGAAGAGCTTGCAATGGTGGCAACAACAGTCAAGCTTGTAGATGAGTGGAAAGTCATATAATCAGCGATTAAATCAGAAAATTGAGACAATGATGAGTTGGAAGCCATTTCTATTGGAGCATATACGGTAGAACATAAAGGGATGGTTTGTGGGAAGATGCTACCTTATATATATAGCATGGTCAGGAGATAATTTTTGGGTCTTCAATCTTTAATAGCGCAAGCAATCCGTTGAATATAAAAGCCTCCCCGGGAGATAATTCCGGGTCTTCAATCTTCAATGGCGCAATCAATTCGCTAAATAGAAATGTCTCCCCAGATCGAGTGCATTTCAGCGTTTGAATGAACTCGAGGGCTAAACAATGAATGTATTATTGATTTCACGAGCATTTATGAGGAGTTTTGACGCCCTAGTTACGGAAACCTGAACTCAAATAAAAAATAGGGTTCGGTTTATGAACAACCCAAAAAGGTTAAAGAAAAGGTAATTGGAGTGCAGGGAGACAAACCCATGTTTCCTAAATCCTCTAAGGATGCAACTGGGACAAACCCATATTTCCTAAATTCTCTGTTAATCCAACTACATGGGAAAAGCACTTTTTCAATACCCAAAAGAATTCGAAACCAGGTCTTATCAATTGATTTGATATTAGAATCAAAGCCTGAAGAAAAATCACTTGCTTATAAAACAATTTCAATCATCTCCAAAAGCACAATAAACCAAATGTATTCGAGAGGTCATAATCAAACCACCAAAATCTGTTTATCTATCCGACGCTTACCAAATTAGGCATTATATATAACCTAAATCACAATAAAATTTGGCTCAACTTTATAATTGAGAACTTTATAGAACTATAAAGCACTATATTCAATCAGAAAGCAAAGACCAGGCTGCACAAGAGAAGAAATAAAGCGCATGTGTCACTTGGACCAACAGAAGCACAAAACATATATCAACAACACACAAGAAGTCGTTTCTCTTCTTTAAAATCAAAGAAATCAAGTACACCAAACAAGGAAAAATATCAACATGCAAAAGTCAAAAAAGAATAGACTTCAAACCCTAGAAACTAGGGTCCTTTCAAGTGAGAATTCAATCAAATGATTTAACCCAAAACCAGAGATGATAACAATTAATAAGATGAAACAAAAATAGAGAAGATCATCATCAAACATGTACCCGAACAGGAACAACAAATAGATTGTAACAATGCGAAATGGAAAATGAAGATCGACATACAATTGATGTTGGAGACACCGAGAGTAACGAAATTGAAGAAGACCAGCTGCAATGGAAGCATCAGACAGGAGGGTCGTCGGATATAGTAGGAGGAACCGGACGACCGACGAAGATGGAAAAGCGGTTCAAGTAGTCTCCGGTGCTCTAGAGTTGATACGAAGATGAAATTGAGGTTAGGGTTTGAACCCGTTTTTTGAAAGAATAGAATTGGACATTCGTAATGCAAACTATAAACACTGCATACCGGTTCTTCAAAACAACCGGCATCCTAGTTTCAGATTTAGGATTAATACTGGTTTTCATTTTTTTAATAAAAACCGGTATCCGTGTATGTAACTTATACTGATTTTAAAAAACAGGTAAATAATTGTGTGGTATGATAAGCGAGACTTGTACTAGTGAAGGGAAGCGAAGGGTCACCCTTTAGTTCAGTTCTCTTCCATCTTTCTCAGTTTTGATGAAGACAAACTAGTTATCTAACTATCTCTTTGAGTTTAAGTGTTGCATGCTCATAGCAACTAAGATAGGGAACCATCGTGAAGCACAAGGTAGTCGCTGAAAGCTTAAGAGAGTTGCTTGGAGTAGAAGCAAAAAGGAGAGAGTTAAGCGCATGCACAACACATAAAGCTAGAGCTTGAAGATAAACAGAGCGCGACTAAGAACAAGATGCAAGTTGCTAGTTGTAAACTAACATTTATCTACCCTACACGTGTAGCTTGCACAGAGCGTGATAAAATAAGTTGATGTAGCCATTGTAATATCAAGAAAGAAAATCATGCTGACCAACCAGGATGAAGAGTCTCACTGACGTGGCTAGACCAACTCTTCATAGAAAAGCTACACTAGAGCTAGTCTATAAAAAGAAAAGCGGAATATATGAAAATAACAAGTTCATTCTATTCTCTCTTTTGTAAATTGGGTGTAAAGTGTAGTCTTCTAGTGTTGTAAGAAGGATTCAAGTGAGAAAGAGAAAAACTAGAGTGTAGAGAGTTTTCCTAGTCTCATTGTAATCGTTTAAAGGCAATACAAAGAAGTTATTGAGTTTTATTCTAGGCCCTCAAAAGCCAAATGTTCTTACAATTTAGTAATGTTTGTGCGAACATTGTCTCTCTTATTTTCACATAAGATATGAGTCTTGATGAATCTTAATTCCCATCAAAGGCACGATCCAAGAATTCTTAACAGTTTTTTACATGTGTCAAATTTTAAGGGCATTGTTATTTTTGGATTGTAAAAATGATATCCAATTTGGCAAGCATGTATAAAAAATTATATGTGTTTCCTTACTATTATATGGCTAGGATACTTTGATTAAATAAAAATAAATAATATAATTTAGAGAATTATTTATATATTATTTTGAAAATATCATTTTTATTTTGTTAAAAGAAAATCTTCTATTTTATACCAAAAAATCTAGCATTACTAAAAAACCAATATTATCTTTTGCATTTGATTATTAGTATACTGATAGGAGCTTATTATATGGTGTAACTAACGACTATTAGCTTAGGATTAGTGGTGTTTAGGTGCTTATTGAGTGGTATTCCCGGAATCTGGTATGATTGTTCACTTATAGATTTGTGGGATGCTCTTAAGCGTTTATTTTGTGGTTTGTATTATGGAGATCCTATTTGTACTCACCTCTAGTGCATTTGGGATGGAGCTAGAGAGAAGAATACCACACCTACACCCATGGAGAGGCGGAGAGGCGAAGCCGAGAAGCCTCAGAAGCTTACAGAAGACCGAAGACCGGTCCGAGAGAAGGTTTCAAGACGAAGAAAAGCTACGAAGAAGATGTCTCGATCGAGATTTGCCCTCGACATAGATATCTCGAGCAAGACTATAATGTCTCGATCGAGAATTTGCCTCGCATTTAAAGTAGCGATCACGACCCTGAAGTAGCGATCAAGTCTAGAGCCGTTTTTGAGTGACCTGGAAAAAGTCTTGGTCGAGACTATAAAGTCTCGATCACGACTCGGCGACGGACCCGGTCCAATTGTAGATCCAAGCCTGGGAATCTATTTGTTTTCAGATTTAATCTTGTATTTTCAGTTCTTTTCTATCTTCAAGGTTAGATACTATATAAACCTTTAGTTTTTAGGTTAGAATTATCTAGTTAATCTTTTGCCACTTTCACAATTAGTTCTTAGAGATTCAGCAGCCAAGAAGAAAGCTCCCACCTTTGTGCCATCTTCTACCTTCATCCCTGGTTAGTTCATCCATAATTATGTATAGCTTTCTCTTGGCTATGTCTGGCTAAGTTCCTACGAGTTCACTCTTAGGTTGAGGCCATTATTCTAGGAATTGTTTGTGAGAATTCTATTGTTTATGTTCTAATAATAATTTCAGCATTGTTTTATTTTCTCTTGTGATTATTGTCATTGATTGATATTGATTTTATCTAGGTAAACTAGGTTGATTATTATTCATTCATATCGCTAGGCTTGATAATTCGATTTGAAAAGTCTTGTCTTTTAGGTAGCAATCAGAATTAGCATAGACTATTTGTGAATGCTTATTTTGTAGAGATTATAAACCTGGGTCGAGTATCGGTGATTTGCCAATGGTATTGCATAGGCCTACATATCTTTGATCTTTATCCTGTTGAGTAGTTGAACCTTAGGATTTCTTTGGTTATTGCATACAACAGGGGTTTCTAGGACTATTTGGACTAGTTGCTATTTACGAACAAAGAGTAGGACAACTAGATTATTTATTTAAAGAACATAACTTTTATAGAATTCGATGATCAACTTTCCATAAGAATAATGCGCTGATGCTAAAAGAGTGAGCTTTCCATCGTCATAATTTACAAAATCCAACAAATCACGTTTTAATATTGCTAGTTAGTTTACAAACCAAAACCCCCCCAGTTACTATTTGGTAACACAAATTGAAATAAGTTATCGTTGTGGATCCCTTGGGACTCGACTCCGACTTACCACTTCACTAGTGGATACTTTAGTTGGATTATTTTTTTATAGGACCAACGACCGTTTAACGCCTGTCAAATTTTGACGCCGTTGCCGGGGAGCCAACTGTTATAGTTTGTTTCTTTTTGTGCTATCTTCGTGTGGACCTATCTTATGGTCCACACTCGAGCCACTAATTCAGATTTGCTTGATTTTATTCCAGAGATAGAGAGGACGCACTTGCGGAATCTGCGACAATCCCTGCAGAATCTAGTAATTGAATCAATGGCTGCCAGAACGTTGTGCGAGCTTACAGACCCTAATCTCACGCAACAACACTTAGGAGTGACGCTGCCTGCCCTGAATGCCGGCGTTACTTTCGAACTAAAGACCGGCTTCATCAATTTTCTACCTAAATTTCATGGCTTGGTTGGGGAGGACCCGATCATGCATCTTAGTGAGTTCCACGACATATGCAGCTGCAGCAAGCCGAGTAACGTCACAGATGAGCAAATAAAGATGAGAGCTTTCGGTCTCACGCTGAAAGATACCACGCGCCAGTGGTATTACTTGCTTCCCACCGGGAGTATCGACACATGGGAGAAGCTTCACAGAGCCTTCCTCAATAAGTATTTTCCATTCAAGAAGGCGATTGCATTGAAAAGGGCGATAGCTATGGTGGAACAGCAGGACGCTGAGACGCTGTATGATTACGTTGAGAGGTTCGCGAGATTGTGTGTGAGCTACCCGTTTCACGGGTTTGAGGAGAAGGATTTGGTAACCCACCTCTATAATGGGTTGCTAGACAATGAGCGAAGATTAGTTGACGCTGCATGTAATGGGAGTGTTCTTAATTTGACTCCCGCCGAAGCTAGAGCACGATTGAACAAGATCGCGAAAGGAACGAGAAGCTTCGGGAGAACATATGAAAGGAGAGGAGCTAATGATGTGAGCTCCGGAGAGCCTGCGTGGAAAGATGAGATCGCTGAATTAAAAAACATGGTACAAAGTATTGCCGGTGGAAGTCAACAACCAGCGAGGGTATGTGGTATCTGTGAGAATGAGAGTCATTATACTGATGAATGCCCGCAACTACAAGACCCAACCATCGCTGAGGTGCATGCTATGGGAGGATTTGGGCCCTCCAGACCTCGATATGAGAACAACTACAACCAGAGGAGCAACTACAACCAATACTGCACACCATACCAACAAAAACCGCAGGAACCATCTATGGAGGAAATGTTAAAGTCCCTGTCCAAACAATTCGCAGCTCATGCCCAAGCAACCGAGTCAAGCATCAGAAATCTCGAGAGGCAATTTGGGCAATTACACGAAGTCGTTTCCAACCTCACGAAAACCAAAGACGAGAGAAACCCGAGAGAAAACATCAGTGTCATAGAATTAAGAAGCGGGCGGAAACTCGAAGAGAAAGGAGGAGAAAAGTTGTTGCAGAAAGAGGCCAAGCAAAAGTCGCAACCGAGACAAGAAAGTCTCGACCGAGACTTTGACCCCGTGGAGAAGTCGCGATCGCGACCCGATTGTCTCGACCGAGGTGACAATGTTTTTGGTTCCGAAATTTTTTCCGAAAAATGTCTCAACCGCGACAATTTGTCTCGACCGCGACTCTGTCCCAGTTCGCCAGAAACTTCAACATCTCGACCGCGACCCTGTGATCTCGACCGCGACTCGCCTGCAGTACACGTTGAGGATGACTATGAGGACCAAGGTGATTTCAAGCTATGACAAGAGGACTATATGAGGCCTGACTTCCCTCCATTGTACGCCGAAAAACCACCTGCACCCTTCCCAGAAGCCTTGAGGGACACACGCAGACCTGCAAATGACAAAGAACTCTTCGAAACATTCAGTAAGTGTGAGGTAAACATCCCTTTGCTAAACCTCATTAAAAGTGTTCCTCGTTATGCTAAATTATTGCAGGAGCTCTGCACCATCAAGAGGAACCAGAAGTTGAAAGGTAAGCAAAAGGTATAGGTGAGCGAAAGAGTGTCCGCAACCATTATGCAAAAGATAGCAAAGAACTGCTCAGACCCAGGGATGGTTAGTATCCCTTGCATTATCGGTTAGAAGAAGATTAGTAAGGCCATGCTAGATCTAGGAGCTTCTATTAACATTATGCCATTCTCTTTATATGAATTGATAGGATTAGGACCTTTATCTGATACAGGGATTGTGATCCAGCTAGCCGACAGGTCAACTGTTCACCCGAAAGGGATAATCAAGGATGTCTTGGTGATGGTTGATAATTTAATATTTCCTGCTGATTTTTATGTACTAGATACGGGGCAAGATAGCCTAGCTGCAACTATCCTCCTGGGTAGACCATTCATTTGAACGGCCAATACTAAGTTAGATTACGCAAGTGGGGTGCTTACACTTGAGTTCGATGGAGATGTAGTTAGCTTTAACATATTTGAGGCTATGAAATACCCTACGAATGATGATTCTGCTTTATCTATAGATTCAATTGACCCTATTGTGCAGGAAGTTTTTGATGTGTGTGGGATTGACTCACTTCAATCTGTTGTAGAAAATAGCATTGTAAGCTCTAAGGAGCATGACATTATATTATCTGCTGATGTGAATGAGATCCTAGTTGAGTTTGATACTCCAAGTACTCTTTTGGCCGGTGGGCCCATGTTACTTACATTGCCGAGCGAGAAACCGCTCCCTTCTATTGTGTAGGCACCCACCATTGAGCTACAAGAGCTACCTCCGCACCTGAAGTATGCCTTTCACGACAAAGGAAGCACGTTGTCGGTCATCATATCGACTGCTCTCGGCCAGGAGCGGGAAGAGAGATTGGTGGAGGTCCTAAAGAGCAACATCACAACGCTAGGTTGGTCCATCGCTGATATTAATGGAATAAGCCCTTCTACATGCATGCACATGATCTTACTAGAGGAAGGAGCTAAGCCAAGCCGACAACCCCAGCTGCGATTAAACCCTCCCATGATGGAAGTAGTAAAGAAAGAGGTGCTGAAATTGTTATCGGCCGATATGATCTATCCAATCTCGGATAGCCGGTGGGTCAGCCCGACTCAGGTGGTGGTGCCTCAAAGGACGCAGAATGGATGGCGTGTTTGCATCGACTACCGCAAGCTGAACGCGGTAACTCGTAAGGATCACTTTCCTCTCTCCTTTATCGATCAAATGCTAGAACGTCTTGCAGGTCGCACATATTATTGTTTCCTCGACGGATACTCGGGGTACTTCCAAGTGGCCATAGCGCCGGAAGACTAGGAGAAGACCACTTTCACATGTCCTTTTGGCACCTTCACATACCGCAGAATGCCATTCGGACTTTGCAATGCACCAGGTACATTTCAGCGATGTATGGTAAGTATCTTCTCCGAGTATATTGAGAACTTTATTGAGGTGTTTATGGATGACTTTACAGTCCATGGTAATTCATTTGATGCTTGTTTGAATAATTTGAAACTTGTGCTACAAAGATGCGTAGAAACCAATTTAGTGTTAAATTCTGAAAAGTGTCATTTTATGGTGAATCATGGTATTGTTTTGGGTCAAATTTTATCTTATAAAGGGATTGAGGTCGATAAGGCGAAGATTGATGTAATTCAGTCTTTACCTTATCCTACTAATGTGCGTGAAGTTCGTTCTTTTCTTGGCCATGCAGGGTTTTATCGCAGGTTTATAAAAGATTTTTCCAAGATCTCGACACCACTTTGTGAGCTGTTTAAGAAGGAGGTGGATTTTGTCTTCAACGATGATTGTAAGCTTGCGTTTAATACCTTGAAATCGCACCTTACTATTGCGAAGATCATCAAGGCGCCGGATTGGTCTCTCCCATTCGAGATCATGTGTGATGCTAGCGATTATGCTATGGGAGCTGTTTTAGGCCAGAAAGTGGGGAGAGCAATGCACGTTATCTACTACGCGTCAATGACTCTAAGTGGTGCCCAAAAGAACTACTCCACCACCGAGAAAGAGTTGCTAGTTGTGGTGTACGCCCTCGACAAGTTCAGACAATATCTACTCAAGGTAAAGGTGATCATCCACACCGATCATGCAGCCATCCGCTATCTCATGACGAAGAAGGAATCAAAACCTAGACTCATCCGATGGGTCTTATTATTAAGTGAGTTCGACATAGAGATCCGGGATAAAAAGGGGTCCGAGAATTCCGTGGCTGACCATCTCAATCGCCTGGTTCATGATGGTGGTGATGAGGCAAGACCGAGGCTGGGCAAATTTCCGGACGAATCCTTATGCCAAATCGACATTCTTTCAGCCTAGACGATACAGATGTCTCGACTGTGACTTGAGTGTCTCGACCGCGAATTGTCCACGGCTGAAATGTCTCGATTGCGACCCATTTCTCTCGATCGCGACCCTCCGTTACCGATCGCGACCCTTCCACAAAAACAACCAGGTACACCCCCGAAACTGAATTGCTCATCCTCCGCTCCTTCATGCCATGGTATGCACACATAGTGAACTACCTAGTTCGAGGGGAATTCCCTCCTGCCTGCACCAAAGCTCAGCGCGAGAAAATCAAGAGTGAGGCAAAATACTATGTGTGGGATGACCCCTACTTATTGAAACACTGCGTGGACAAGGTAATTCGACGATGCCTCCCGGATAATGAGGTACAATATGTCCTTTCTTTTTGTCATTCTTACGCATGTGGGGGGCATTTTGGGCCCAATAAGACTGCTAGGAAGGTACTTGACACAGGTTTCTTTTGGCCACACATCTTTCGGTGTGCTTATGATTTTGTCAAACTTGTGATAGGTGTCAAAGGGTTGGGAAAATATCCCGAAGTAATGAAATGCCACAAACACCATTAGTCTTTTGTGAGATTTTCGATGTTTGGGGGATAGACTTTATGGGACCTTTTCCTAAATCTAATGGGAATCTCTATATATTACTTGCGGTGGACTATGTTTCCAAATGGGTGGAAGCAAAAGCCACCAAGACTGATGATTCAAAAGTAGTTGCAGGGTTCCTTAAATAAAATATATTTGCTAGATTCGGAATCCCGAAAGCCCTTATAAGCGATCAGGGGACTCATTTTAAGAATAAGATGATCAACGCTCTACTCAAGAAATACAGAGTGACCCAGGGAATCTCCACAACGTATCACCCACAAAGTAATGGACAAGTCGAGGTCTCTAATCGGCAAATTAAGGGGGTGTTAGAAAAGACATTTGCGCCAAACAGGAAAGACTGGAGTCTCCGCCTCGACGATGCACTATGGGCCTACCGCACCGCATACAAAATGCCCATTGGGATGTCCCCATGTTGGGATGTCCCCATGCCGCTTGGTGTTCGGAAAGGCATGTCACCTACCGGTGGAGCTAGAGCATAGAGCATGGTGGGCAGTCCAGAAATGCAATATGGAGATAGATGAGGCTGGGGAGCATCGAAAATTGCAGCTGCATGAGTTGGAGGAAATAAGCCGTGAAGCGTATGAGAACGCGACAATATACAAGGAGAAAACAAAAGCGTGGCATGACAAACACATACTACGCAGGACTTTCAATGTGGGCGACAAGGTATTACTCTATTACTCGTGCCTTCAACTCTTTCCAGGTAAACTGCGGTCTAGATGGAGCGGGCCCTATGTCATAGCCCGAGTCTTCCCTCATGGGGCGGTGGAGCTTTTTGATAAGACCAACAACAACACCTTCAAGGTAAACGGTCAGCGGATAAAACCGTATCATGAAAGTTTCTCCGACGAGGTAATAGAAGAGGTAGCTCTTGAGGAGCCTGGTGCAGAAAACTAAGGAGCGAGGTTACGTCGAGCCAACGACGTTAAACAAAGGCGCTGATCGGTAGGCAACCCGAGGGATTTTTTACTAACTTTAATCCCATTTGTTTTTGTTATTTTCATTAGAAAGTCCAAAGAGTCAACAGGTAGGAAGCCATTGGAGGAGTAAAACAGGAAAAATCTCCCGAAATCACTCAAGTCGCGATCGCGACTACAGGGTCTCGATCGAGAATTCATCCCCGAGAAGAAGTCTCGACCGCGACTATAAATGTCTTGACCGAGATGACGGTACCTCACTTTGCGAAAAATTTCTGAAAAGAGGTCTCGACCGCGACCGGGGCGTCAACGCTGAGGAGTGATTGCGGTAATTCCCCCTCGTCCCTATTTTTATGAGGTCCTCTTTTGCTGCATTGAGGACAATGCGCTGTTCAAGTGTGGGGAGAGGATTTACCGTATCGAGGAGCAGTTATTATTTGTTTTTGAGTCTTTCTTGCTTATTTTATGCTGAGCTATTTTAAGTTGTTTTTGGATCGAGTCTGTACGAATTTATGTTTGAGTCTTGAAAAATTGCATCTGTTTTGTTTAAAAAATAAATAAATTAATAAATTAAAAAACAAAAATAATTCGAAAAAGAAACGAAAAAATCGAAAAAGATACGAAAAATAAAAAGAATAAAAAAACTAGGCAAGCAAAAATGGATAAAAAGGAAAAGGTTGGTGCCTGAAATAAAAATAAAGAATAGAATAGAAAAAGATCCTACCACTTAGAATTTGGTGAAAACCCGAAAGGGCGCCGAATTTACTTGTTTTGGGATTGATTTTATTAATTGCATATCTATTTATGAGCTTATTGTTATCCACACTTTGCATGCTTACCATTCCATTAGTTTATTAGTTTTGCTACATATTATCGGCAGTTGTGTTAGATCCTAGGATTAGATTTCTATTTCTTGGAGTTTGATGCATATTGTTGTGGTTGTGCTATACAGAATTTTTAAATTAGGATTGGTGGTTGTGACTTGTGGATTGATCATATTATCTAGTGGTTTTGGACATTACTCGAAGAGGAGGAATAAGAAGTGTATAAGCGAGTGGGAGACTTGATTTTATCTTTATTATGTCATATTTATGTACCCTTACCCTTAGAGGAGATTAGGATTCCACATGTGCTTAAAAGCACACCACTTGGTTCGATTATTACTATTGTATTGGAGTGGTGACATATGAAGGTGGAGAAATAAGGAGGGTTTTGGGTAGGACATCTCGGAGACATAAGGAGATAGATCGGAGTAGGTTAGTGCTCGATACACTTGGAGTTTGAAGTACAGTCGCTAGCAGGCTTTCTCTACACTTACTGTAGACCTTTGTGCTTTTAGGAGGAGTGAGTTTTATTTTGCTTACTCGAGGACGAGACAGGTTTAAGTGTGGGGGTGGTTTGATAGGAGCTTATTATATGGTGTAACTAGCGACTATTAGCTTAGGATTAGTGGTGTTTAGGTGCTTATTGAGTGGTATTCCTGGAATCTGGTATGATTGTTCACTTATAGATTTGCGGGATGCTCTTAAGCGTTATTTTGTGGTTTGTATTATGGAGATCCTATTTGTACTCACCTCTAGTGCATTTGGGACGGAGCTAGAGAGAAGACTACCACACCTACACCCATGGAGAAGCTGAGAGGCGAAGCCGAGCAGCCTCGGAAGCATACAGAAGACCGAAGACCAGTCCGAGAGAAGGTTTCAAGACGAAGAAAAGCTACGAAGAAGATGTCTCAATCGAGATTTTCCCTCGACATAGATGACTCGACCGAGACTATAATGTCTCGATTGAGACTTTGCCTCGAATTGAAAGTAGCGATCGTGACCCTGAAGTAGCGATCGAGTCTAGGGCCGTTTCTGGGTGAACTGGAAAAAGTCTCGGTCGAGACTATAAAGTCCGGGAATCTATTTGTTTTTCAGATTTAATCTTTTATTTTCAGTTATTTTCTATCTTCTAGGTTAGATACTATATAAACATTTAGTTTTTAGGTTAGAATTATCTAGTTAATCTTTTGCCACTTTTCACAATTAGTTCTTAGAGATTCATCAGCCAAGAAGAAAGCTCCCACCTTTGTGCCATCTTCTACCTTCATCCCTGGTTAGTTCATCCATAATTATGTGTAGCTTTCTCTTAGCTATGTCTGGCTAAGTTCCTACGAGTTCACTCTTAGGTTGAGACCATTATTCTAGGAATTGTTTATGAGAATTCTATTATTTATGTTCTAATAATAATTTCAGCATTATTTTATTTTCTCTTGTGATTATTGTCATTGATTGATATTGATTTTATCTAGGTTTGAAACTAGGTTGATTATTATTCATTCATATCGCTAGACTTGATAATTCGATTTGAAAAGTCTTGTCTTTTAGGTAGCAATCAGAATTACCATAGACTATTTACGAGTGCTTATTTTGTAGAGATTATAAACCTGTGTCGAGTATCGGTGATTTGCCAATGGTATTGCATAGGCCTACATATCTTTGATCTTTATGCGGTTGAGTAGTTGAACCGTAGGATTTCTTTGGTTATTGCATACAACAAGGATTTTTAGGACTATTTGGACTAGTTGCTATTTACGAACAAAGAGTAGGACAACTAGATTATTTATTTAAAGAACATAACTTTTATAGAATTCGATGATCAACTTTCCATAAGAATAATGCGCTGATGCTAAAAGAGTGACATTTCAATCGTTATAATTTACAAAATTCAACAATTCACGTCTTAATATTGCTAGTTAGTTTACAAACCAAAAACCCCCAGTTACTATTTGGTAACACAAATTGAAATAAGCTATCGTTGTGGCTCCCTTGGGACTCGACTCCGACTTACCACTTCACTAGTGGATACTTTAGTTGGATTAATTTTGATAGGACCAACGATCGTTTAACGCCTGTCATATATCCTATAAAGAAAGATAGTAAATGACTATTAATAAAGAATACACAAAATCATAATTATAAAAAAGTATTATATTAACACAATTAGTATTATTATTATGAGAAAGATATTTATATATTTTATGACCAATATGATATAATTAAGTTTATTTATTTATACAGTTTTAAAAATTATATCATAATTGTAAGTTATTTTATTTTAAATATAAAAATATTTTGGATAAATCGCTTGTGTGACATGCGGGTTAAACTAGGTATGATTCTGTATATTCTTTATTTAGGCATTTTTGATACTCTTTTATAGATATATTATAATCAAATAGAAAAGATATGTTATATTTTTTAACAATGCTAAGTTTTTTTCTTGTATAAAACAGACATTTTGTTTCCATCCAATAATAAAAAATGATATTCTAAAATATAATGCATAAAAGATTCTCTAAAAGCACTCTTTACAAGACTCCTAATCCTCCATAACTTCAAAATATAACATATTTTAAATATAAAAGCACTCAAAAACTTATTTTAAACACTAAAACTTTAGGTCTCAAAAATAAGTTGGTCCTAAATTTAGGTCCTAAATTTGTACTCCGATATATTACTCCAAAATAGATGAACCACCATATTTTAAATATAAAATAAGAATAAGAGTAGATATTTTAAGGAGGATGATCAAATGAGTATACTTATACATGTATCAACAATTGATTTATCTCGATCTAAAATTCAAGAATCATGATCTTGTTTTCTTTTTTTAAATTACACAAAGGAAAATACTGAGTTTTAAGCGTTAGTTGTCACTACCCTATCGTCCCCTTAGTCCCGACCTTGCTCCAAGCTTCTCCATGGAAATCTTCAACGATTGTAGATGCGTTGAAGCCGTGGCCAACTCCCTTTGAAGCTCTTCCTCCTCCTTCTTTGATATATCCTCCTTCTTCTAGTGCGATTCACCACGATCTGGCGGAACTCGTCACTCAGATCTTAAACTTCCACCTCAAAAGCGGATCCCCGTTCCATGCATGTTATTCGCACACAAGGAGAATCCAAACCAAATCCCGCACAATATTGTGCTATTTGAGCCAAATCATAGAACTGTACAACCGATCTTCGTGGAGAAAACATGCTATTCACACATATCGATGCAATCGACACCGCTCTATCTTCGCTCGGGTCCAAGAAGGTTACAGTTCACATCTCGACTGGATGGCTTTCTAAGGGAGACGTAGACGAATTCGGAGCTACTCCGGAGAACGTAAGGAAATAGAAAACAAATGTGATCAAATTAATGGCGCAAAACACATCAACGCCGATGAAACTAAACACAGATCTGGATATAGTCGTTTTTGTTGATAATTTTAGTGTTATCATGATTGTTCTATGTAAAGGATAATGCTATTTAGTGTGATCGGGATTCATACGACACTATGGGAGCTCATTTCGTTATAACATAAGTTAGGGGTGTGTGGAGTACACACTTGTGTAAACGGAGTAGAGTCTCGAATGACAACATGTAAGGTTAACACGTTCAATTCCCTCTGAGGTAATAATTATATGTGAGGGAGCTGTGAGGGATGTGTCCCTATGAGGAAGGGTACGAGGAACTGTACCGAAAATAAAGAATGGTTAAATTGGTCAACCACGTTCTCAATTGAGAACATGCGTATGAGTGGTCATTTGTAACCACAAGAACGTGTGCCACCACATGTGTAACCGTCGGTAACTGTCAGGGACAATTCCCTGATGAGGTAATTGTCAGGGAAGACAATTTTAACCGTTTGGTAACTGCCATAACCGTCATGCAACTTCCATAACTGAACATTGGGAGTTTCCTAAATCCTATATAAAGGGTTCTAGGACATAGTGGTCGGGGCTGATTGAAGATCTCATCCATACAAAAGTCGAAACTCCATAGTACTCGTCTTTATTGTTCGAAACTCCATGATGGGTTTTAGGGAGAAGCGATGCTTACGGACATGTTACTTGCTAAATAGAGTTCCTAAATCAAGGAACAAGTTACTCCAGAACTTTGGTTCAAGAGGACTCCGAATCTGAATTTCATTTGGGTTTGGAGTTGTAGGGCGTAAGTAAGGCTACCAGAACCTAAGCATAAGACTTTGGGTGAAAAGGGTGTTGAGTGTATATTTATTGGATATGTCGAGCATTCTAGTGCGTATAGGTTCTATGTTACGGAACCTAACAAATCTATATCGGTTCACACCATTATAGAGTCACGTGATACCCTCTTTGATGAAAGAAGGTTTTCCTCAATACCTATACCCAAGGACTTGGTTCTTGGATCTAGTTCAGATCATGGGGTACGTGTACCTCGAGAGGTATCTGTACCTCACAGGGAACGGATTACAGAATTCAGAAGGAGTAAGCGAGTGAGGAAAGATAAATCTTTTGGACCTGATATCCATGTTTACTTGGTTGAAGGAACAAGATATGGCATTGATTTTCAATATTGATATTGTTATAATATTCAAGATGACCCTAAGACATTTGTCGAGGCAATGAAGTCAGAAGATGTGTCTTTTTGGAAGGAAGTCATAAACAATGAGATGGATTCCATCATGGGTACATTACCTGGGTATTGGTTGATCTTCCCCCTAGTTGTCGACCATTGGGAAGTAAGTGGATCTTAAAGAATAAGATGAAAGTTGACGAAACCATAGATAAGTTTAAATCCAGATTTGTGGTTCAAGGCTTTAGACAAAATATGGGACCGACTACTTTGATACATATGCATCAGTCGCTCGAATATCCACCATTTAGGTTCTTGATTGCATTAGAGGCTATCCACAAGATGGTTATACACCAAATGGGCGTGAAAACTGTGTTACTTAATGGAGATTTAGAGGAGGAAGTTTACATAAAACAACCTGAAGGGTATGTTATACTTGGTCAAGAATATAAGGTGTGTAAGTTGATCAAGTCCTTGTTTGGGATGAAATGAGCACCTAACTAATGGCATCAAAAGTTTGATGAGATTGTGGTGTCTAATGGTTTTGTGATAAACCAATCGGACAAGTGCTTATATAGAAATTTGATGATTCTAGAAATGGAGTTATAATTTGTCTATATGTAGATGACATGTTGATCTTTGGTACAGATCAAAGAGCAATTAAATCTTGCAAAGGAATTTTTGTCATCATAATTCTCCATGAAAGACATGGGGGAGGCTGATGTTATCCTTGGAATTAGGATAAAACGGGAAGAGGGAAGGATAATGCTAACACAATCTCATTACATTGAGAAAGTGTTGAAAAAGTTCGATTATCATGAGTGTACTCCTGCGAAAACTCCGATTGATCCCTCTGCACGTTTGTTTCCTAACAGGGAAATGTTCCTGTCATAATTAAAGTACTCAAGTGTTATAGGGTGCTTGATGTATGCCATGACAAGTACTAGACCTGACATTGCTTTTGCAGTCGGTAAGCTTAGTCAATATACTAGTAATCCTAGTTTGCATAATTGGCAAGCGGTCTATATGGTACTTCGATACCTCAAGGGGACTATGAACTTTGGTCTAGTGTATGATGGCTTCCTTAGGTATTGGAGGGGTATTCAATTGCAAGATGGATAACAAATGAAGAGGATCATTCCTCTACAAGTGGATGGGTATTTCTACTTGGTGGTGGTGCCATTTCTTAGGCCTCCAAGAAACAAACTTGCATCACAAGTTCAACGATGGAATCGGAATGTGTAGCTTTAGTTGCTGCTGGTAAGGAAGCGGCATGGTTACGTAACCTTGTTTATGAGATTCCATTGTGGGAAAAACCAGTTTCACCCATATCAATCCATTGTGATAGCGCTGCAACTTTGGCTAAGGCATATAGCCATGTGTACAATGGGAAATCATGCCATTTGGGCATGCGGCATAGTGTGGTAAGGGAGCTCGTTATGCATGGGGTGATCTCGGTTGGTTTTGTTAGGTCTCAACAAAATCTATTTGACCCTTTTATGTCCATTAGATCAGTGTGGGGTTGAACTCTCGAGGGGGCACTATCTTTGCCAACCACATAGTCTATACCCCCGTGCACGATGACTTCAAATAACCCAATTTGAAGGAATACACGGGAAACGAGGACCCTAGAGAACATGTCAACCGATACCGTTATGCCATGCTGGCCTGAAATGTGGATGACGTTACTATGTGCAAGGGCTTTCCAAACACGCTATCTGGAACCGCCCTCTTGTGGATTCTTTCACTACCCAAGTGGATACTCCAGAACTTCGACGGTCTAGAGGAGCGATTCATCACCCACTTTAGCGCCTCCAAGAAGCGCAAAATAACAATGGTACAAACCCAGGGGGTCAAATAGAAGATCAGCGAGACCCTGGAATCCTATGTCCGACGATTCACCGCAATAGAGCTTGAGGCGCATGATTTTACTAAGGATGGTGCAAGGTAGGCGTTCTTTGGGGGGTTGTTAGACGACTCCGATTTCAAAGACATGATGGGTAGGAATATTAATGACCAACACATCTACCTCAACTATGATCGAATGTTGCAAAAGGCCTACGGTCAAATCGAGTCCAACAAAATCACATGGCGGAATCATGGAAAAGATCCCTCGAGGAGACAGGCGCATGTATCAGGCACCAATCAAAAGGGAAATGCACCATGGGGACCCAAGAAGCAACCCGAACAACATTCGAGGGCCCCCTCACTCCAGACACAGAGGCACCAGGGCTAGACCCAATTCCTGGTGCAAAACATGATGGCCACCGTACAGGGGAACGTAGGTCGAGGAAGGACATCGTTGCACCAAGATCAATAAGTGTGGTGCGCAAGGCACCGCAGCAATAGCTAGACTACTGCTCAATGTTGAAGCATTTACCGTGAGGCTCAGACTGAGGATAGAAGAATCATGGCCGCTCGTCAAGCACAGGGTCGCGCAACCAACCAACTCCCCCACCCGCACCACAATAGCCCAACTTCCCTATCCCAGACGATTTTGTAGGGACGATCACGGGACGTCATGAGCCTCGATTTCCCATTTGACGAGAACAATGTTGAGCCTCAAACGCGCCACTTCCACCAGGAACGCCAATGAAGCTGATATCCTAATCCACTCGCAACCCATACCAGTTATGTTTCTCATATACAGACGTGGTCAAGTGGGAAAACAAGAAAGCCGACCCACTCATCGTCCACATCCAACCGGGACCAAGATCGTCAACAGAGTAATGGTGGACACGGGAAGCACATCAGATATAATATACTGGGACGCTTATCAGAAGCTTGGGCTTGACCCTTCCAGACTCTGACCGACAAAGTGCAACCTCGTCGGCTTCACAGGGGACTCAATGAAAGCACTGGGGGTGGAGATGATCGATATGATATTGGGGGATGAAGACGGACCTCGACAAAGTTGCACCATCGATTTCCTGGTTATCCCATTGGCATCGTCCTACAATGCAATCCTGGGACGAGACTCGCTGACATGTTTCGAAGCCGCGGTGTCGGTCAACCATTTTTGCCTCAAGTTTCCCACCTAGAGCGACATTGGCATCACGAGGGGTAACTAGGAAGAAAGCGAGACATGCTATATACAAGCTGAGAAGAATGATAAACATAACCAACTTTACTTATCTGGGTCGCTTCGCACGGAGGACGAGGCGAACTTGGATCCCCGAGAACTATCTAGATCGAGTTCGGGCAAAGTCATTCTGTCGACCACTGTAGAGGTCGAGAAGCACAATATCTCCCCTTTATACAAGGAAGATAAGAACTTGTTTGTTGGCCAGTGCCTTCTCCCAAAAGTCACATCGGCGATCGAGGCAATGCAGGGACCTCGAGAGACATATTTGGATGGACCCCACGAGATTTGAAAGTCATACCCCTAGAGATTATGACACATTTGCTCGCCATCGATCCACAAGTGACCCCGTGAAGGCAAAAGAAATGAAAGAAGGCCGGTCTAAAGAACAACATTGCGGCATCAGAACTAGCTAAACTACTCAAGGCAGGCTTCGTGCAACCCATTTAATACCTCACCTGGCTCGCCAATGTTGTTATGGTCCCAAAGAAAGATACAGGAAAGTGGCGCACGTGCGTCGATTTCACAGACCTCAATAAAGCATGCCCAAAAGATAGTTATCCCCTCCCATCAATCGATAAGCTCGTAGACTCCACTGCTGGCCACGAGGCCCTAAGCTTTCTTGACGCTTACTCGGGGTACAACCAAGTCATGATGAACTAGGCAAATGCGGGTCACACCGCATTCATTATAGACAAGGGCACCTTTTGCTATAGAGTCATGCCATTCGGACTCAATAACACGGGGGCGAATTTTTAGAGGTTCGTAGATAAAGTGTTTAACGAGCAACTTGGGAAGACCGTCGAGGCCTATGTCGACGATATAGTTGTAAAGAGCAAGGATCAAGCCGACCACTCCAGAGACTTGCGAGAAGTATTTGAAACTTTGCGACAATACGAGATGAGTCTCAACCCAGAAAAATGCCTGTTCGGGGTCACCGAGGGGAAGTTTTTGGGTTTCCAGATCAGTTCTCGAGGCATCCAGGTCAACCCCTCCAAAGTCCAGGCAGTACTAGACATGAAGCCACCATGAACAACGAATGAAGTACAGTGATTCATGGGCTCATTCAACTACTTAGACAGGTTCTGTGAAAAACTTGCCGATCGCAACCTACCTTTCTTCAAGATCCTTAAGAAGCCCAAGCAGTTCGTTTGGACACCCGAGTGTGAGGCAGCGTTCGGAAGCCTTAAGGAGCATTTGCCTAACTTTCCCACCCTATCGTCACCCATTCAGGGCAAAGTCTTGCAACTATACCTTGCATCTAATTCAAAAATAGCTGGCGCAGTCCTAGTATGCGAGCAGCAGAGGTCGATATACTTTGTTACCAAGGCACTATCCCCGACGGAAAGCCGGTACTCATCCGTCAAGAAGACAGTTTATACCTTGGTAATGACGGCAGGAAGGTTGAGGTCATACTTCCACGCGCATACAATACAAGTGTTAACCGACCTCCCCATTCGGGCGATCCTCCATCGGCCTACACTATCTGTGAGGATGACCAATTGGGTTGTCGAGCTATCAGAATTTGACGTTGAGTACCAACCCCTCCCATCCATAAAATCACAGGCGCTGGTAGATTTCATTGTCGAGAACAGCATTCGAGAGCTCGATAGGTCATCATGTTTGACAACCAAACCATGGAAGCTATATGTAGACGGTGCTGCAAACAACGAGGGATACGGTGCAGGGATAGCACTGTTCTCGCCCGAGGATGATGTATATGAGCATGCAGTAACACTCGACTTTGAGGCTACCAACAATGAGGTAGAGTATGAAGCACTGATTCTTGGACTTGAAATAGCTCTCGAGGAGCTGGTAGGGGAGATCGAATGCTTTTGTGATTCAGAGGTGGTTGTTTAGCAAGTATAGGGAGTCTATGAAATAAGAACATGTACCTTACCTCAATACTAGGCCTGCGTAGCGCGACTGCGCAACATGTTCAAGCACTTCCTCATCAACTTTATCCCGCAAAACGAGAACAAGCAAGCAGATGGCCTTGCTAAGCTCGCTTCTCAAGCTAAGCTGGTCGACGCGAAGCAAGAAGGAAAGGCAAGACCTATTTGGTACAACTCCAACACCATAAAATCAATCTCGGACCAGCTAGAGGTGATGAGCATTGATACCCCGGTGGACAATTGGAGAACATCAATACTACAATACCTATCTCAAGATAAGCACCCAGGGGATCCTCGAGAACGCAAGAAGATGCAGGCCAAGGCCACAAGGTTTTTCACGTTCCAAGGCGAGTTGTACAAAAAGGGAATCATGACACGACAATTAAGATGTTTGTCACGAGAAGAGGGTCAGAAAATGCTCGTCGATCTACATGCAGGACTATGCGTGAAGATGCCATGCGCATTGCACGATCATGCAAGGCTTGCCAAGATCACGCACCAGCCTGCCACCAACCTGGGGTGGAAATGCAGATCATGGCGGGACCTTGCCCATTTTCCATGTGGGGGTTAGACCTGTTAGGTTCGTTCACGCTTAAAGCACAAGGACAGTCTGAATTCATCATTGTTGCCATCGACTATTTCACCAATTGGATCGCGGCCGTACCACTCGCTCACACGAACATCCAGGCGGTGCAAAAATTCCTATGGAAAAATATCATATGACGATATGGGCTACCGCAGGACATAATCACATATAGAGGCCCCCAATTCAAATACACCCAAGACCGTCGAGTGGTGTAAAGAACTTGGTATTAGATTGAAATTCGTACTCTAACACATCCTCATTACAACGGTTAGGTCGAGGCCGCGAGCAAAAGCATAGTCACGGACCTGAAGAAAAGTCTCAACGGGGCACGAGGCCTATGGGCCAAGAAACTACCTCTCGTATTGTGGGCAAACAGAACAACTGTAAGGAAAGATACGGGGGAAACCTCGTTCCCCCTCGCTTTTGGCGTGGAGGCTGTGGTACCGGTAGATCATCTGTTCCTAATAGACAGAATCCTCCAATACGACGAAGAGGATAACACAGAGAAAATAAAACAAGAATTACAGTTTTGAGAAGAGGCCCAACAACTGGCAAACATAAGGGCAGCAAATCATAAGGCCACCGTGGGAAAATATTACAACAAGAAGATAAAGCCTCGAGGCTTCGTAAAGGGAGACTTGGTAATGCAAAAAACAGAAGGAGGTAATCTAGATCCGAATTGGGAGGGGCCTTACATCGTCGAGGAAAAATAGCTCCAAGGGCATACAAGCTCAAAGATTGTGCTAGGAACCGCAGCGCAAACTCGTGGAATATGATGCGGCTCAGCAAGTACTACCTATATCATTTGCACGCCTTGCTTAAGATACGTAAATTCTCATCACAAACTTCTTAACACTTCACACATGCATAGACTCACATCATACATCTGTTAATTATCAAAAAGCATCAATAACAAAAATTGCATATGATAGGTGAGGCAACGCGTTAGGGCTCGACGAAGCCTTAACGACGAATAAACGGTATAAGTGAGAGAGCCATACTGATAGGTGCTTATTATATGGTGTTAACTAGCAACTATTAGCTTAGGATTAGTGGTGTTTAGGTGCTTAACGAGTGGTATTCCCGGAATCCGGTTTAGTGTTCATTTATGGATTTACGGGATGCTCGTAAGCAATATTTAGTGGTTTTATCATGGAGATCCCGGTTGTGCTCACTTTTAGTGCATTCGGGATGGAGCTAGAGGAAGTATACCATGCCTACACCCGAGGAGAAGCCGAGAGGCAAATCCGAGCTGCCCGACGCTTGTAGAAGACCGAAGACCATCTCAGGGTCAGAGTCATGATCAAGAGAAAATAGTCGCGACCGAGATCCAGCCTCAGAGAAGAAGTCACGACCGAGACACACATGTCGTGATCGAGACTTAGCCTCAATTGAGGTGTTACGACCGAGACTCCCTGATCACGATCGCAACCTTCCACCGACCTGGGAACTGAAGCAAAGTCGCGACTGCACGATCGCGACACGGAGAAGGACGACCCAACATTGAAGATTTTATCCGAGATTCTTATTAGTTTTTCCACATCTTTTTATTTCTTTTGATTTATTTTATTTCCCTTTTATTAGATACTATATAAGCCTTTAGAATGACCTTTGATTCTTTTTCCAATTTTCATCCTTAGAAATTCAGCAGCCAAGAAGAAAGCTTCCACCTTTGTTCCACTTTCATCATCCTCCCTAGTTTGTTTTCATCCATATTATTCATTGCTTTTGAATGGCTATGTCTGGCTAAGTTCATCGTAGTTCACTCTTAGGTTGAAGCCATTAGTCTAGGTTTGTTGTGATAATTCTAATGTTTATGTTATAAATTTAATTTCAGGATTGTTTTACGATCTCTTGTGCTTAATCGTATCACTGATTGATCTTGATTTTATCTAGGTTGCAAACTAGGTTGATTATTATCCATCATATTGCTAGGATTGATAATTCGATTTAAAAAGTTTTGTCTTTTAGGTAGCGAGCAGAATTTGCATAGACTATTTGCGAGTGTTTATTGTGTAGAGATTATAAACCTGTGTCGAGAATCTGTGATTTGCCAATGGTATTGCATAGGCCTACTTATCTTTGATCTTTATGATGTTGTGCTTTTGAACCTTGGGATTTCCTTGGTTATTGCTTACAATAAGGGTTTCTAGGACTATTTGGACTAGTTGCTATTTACGAACAAAGAGTAGGACAACCGGATTAGATAATTCAGAATATAAGTTAGTAGAATTCGATGATCAACATTCCAATTGAATAATGTGCTGATACTAAAGGAGTGAGCTTTCCATCATAATTGTTTAAAACCCGACATTCATTGCTTTTATATTTGTTTAGTTACTTAGATTCAACATAAAAACCCCATTGTTACTATTTGGTAGCACCATAGGAAATAAACTATCGTTCTGGCTCTCTTGGGATTCGACCCCTGCTTACCGCTTTACTAGTGGATTTGTTAAGTTGGGTATCTTTGATAGGCACAGCGACTTTTAGACTTATCAAATTTTGGCGCCGTTGCCGGGGAGCCAACTGTTATAGTTTACTTCTTTTTGTGTTACTACTTTGGTGTGGACCTATCTTATGGTCCACAATCGTGCCACTAATTCAAATTTGCTTGGTTTCATTCCAGAGATAGAGCGGACACACCTACGCAACCTGCGACAATCTCTACAAAATCTTGTGATCGAATCAATGGCTGCAAGAACGTTGCAAGAGCTTACGGACCCAGATCTGACGCAACAACACTTAGGAGTGACGCTGCATGCCCTGAATGCTGGCGTTACGTTCGAACTAAAGACCGGTTTCATCAACCTGCTACCGAAGTTCCATGCCCTTGTTGGGGAAGACCCGATTATGCATCTTAGTGAGTTCCACGACATCTGCAGCTGCAGTAAGCCGAGTAACGTCACCCACGAGCAGATTAAGATGAGAGCCTTTGGTCTTACATTGAAGGACAACGCACGTCAATGGTATGATTTGCTACCCATCGGAAGTATCGACACTTGGGAGAAACTACACAAAGCCTTCCTTAGTAAGTATTTTCCCGTCCAAGAAGGTCATTGCACTGAAAAGGGAGATTGCTATGGTGGAACAACACGATGACAAGTCGTTGTATCACTACGTGGAAAGATTCGCGAGATTGTGTGCTAGCTGCCCATTCCATGGGTTTGAGGAGAAAGACTTGGTGACCCACCTTTACAATGGTTGCTCGACAATGAGAGAAGGTTAGTAGACGTTGCGTGTAATGGGAGTGTGCTAAATTTGACTCCTGCCGAAGCCAGAGCCCGACTAAACGAGATCACTGAGGAGACGAGAAGTTTCGGAAGGATGTATACGAGAAAAGGAGCAAACGTTGTGAATTCTGGAGAGCCCGGATGGAAGGATGAGATCGCTGAGTTGAAAAGTATGATCAAGAATATCGCCATTGGAAATCAACAACCAGCACGACTATGTGGTATCTGCGAAGATGACAGTCATCACACCAATGCGTGCCTGCAACTACAGGATCCAACCATCGCTGGAGTGCATGCTATGGGAGGTTTTGGGCCTTCCAGACATCGGTATGAGAACAACAACAACAATAACTACAACCCTAGGAACAATGATCATCCTCGTTTTAGATGGAGCGAACCAGCTGGCGGACGGAATCAACAACAATATTAATATTCAAACAACCACTACCGCACTCCATATCAACCAAAACCCCATGAGCCATCTATGGAGGAAATGCTCAGATCATTGAACCAACACTTCACCGCTCATGTCCAAACAACCGAATCAAGCATCAACAACCTCGAGAAGCAATTTGGGCAATTGGCCGAGGCTGTCTCCAATCTCACGAAACAAAACTCAAGGAACCTTCCCACCCAAACCGAGAGGAATCTGAGAGAGAACATCAACACTATGCACTTAAGAAGTGGAAAGAAACTCGAGGAGAAGGGAGAAGAGGAGATGTTGTGAAAGAAGGCTGAACAGATGTCGCGACCGAGACAGGGCTGTCATAATCGCGATTTTGCCCCAGTAGAGATGTCGTGATCATGACAAGTGGATCACGACCGAGATGATGGTAATTTGATTTCCGAAAAAATCGACGAAAAGGATCACGACTGCGACACATTGTCACGATCGCGATTAAGCCTCGGTTTACCCGATCACGACCGTGACCAATTATCACGACCTCCTTCTGCACGCGACAAGCCTGAATCTTCAACGTCACGATCGCGACCTAGTGATTACGATCGCGACTCTACCACAGTACACGTTGATGATGACTATGAGGATAGAGGTGATTTTAAGCTACGACAAGAAAACTATGTGAGGCCCAACTTTCCTCCGTTATAGTCCGAGAAACCACCTGCACCATTCCCAAAAGCCTTGAAAGACACACGCAGACCTGCAAATGATAAAGAACTCTTCGAAACATTTAGTAAGTGTGAGGTAAACATCCCTTTGCTTAATCTCGTTAAAAGTATTCCTCGTTATGCTAAGTTTTTGAAGGAGCTCTGAACCATCAAGAGGAACCAGAAGTTGAAAGGAAAGCAAAAGGTGCAGGTCAGCGAAATATTTTCTTCAGCAATCCTGCAAAAGATAGCAAAGAAGTGCCCGGACCCAGGGATGGTTAGTATACCCTGTATTATCGGTGAGAAGAGGATTAATAAGGCCATGCTAGATCTAGGTGCTTCTATTAATGTCATGCCTTTTCATTATATAAGTGGCTAGGATTAGGACCCCTGACTGAAACAGGGATTGTGATTCAGCTAGTTGACAGGTCAACGGTTTACCCGAAAGGGATAGTCGAGGATGTGTTGGTAATGGTTGATACTTTGATATTTCCATCTGACTTTTATGTACTAGATATGGAGCATGATAAGAAAGCTGCGCCTATCCTTCTGGGTAGGCCCTTCATAAAAACAGCTAATACTAGAATAGATCTAGCAAGTGGGTTGCTGACACTTGAGTTTGGCAGAGATATAGTTAGCTTTAACATATTCGAGGATATGAAACATCCTATGAATGATAATTCTATTTTCTTTATTGATGTAATTGACCCTATTGTTCAAGAAGTTTTTGATGTGTGTGGGATTGATTCACTTAGATCTGTCATAAAAATAGCATTGTAAGCTCTAAAGAGCATGACATGATACTATCCTCTGATGTGCATGAGGTCCTAGCTGAGTTTGATGCTCCAGGTACCCTTTTGGCCGGTGGGCCCGCGTTACTTACATTTTCGAGCGAGAAACCGCTCCCTTCTATTGTACAGGAACCCACCATTGAGCTACAAGAGCTACCTCTGCACCTAAAGTATGCATTTCTCAGCCAAGGAAACACGTTGCCGTTCATCATCTCAAGTGCTCTCGAAAAGGAGCGGGAAGAGAAGCTGGTGGAGGTCTTGAAAAGCAACATCACGACGTTAGGATGGTCCATTGCTGACATCAAGGGAATAAGCCCCTCCACCTGCATGCATAGGATTTTACTTGATGAAGGAGCCAAGCCAAGCCGATAACCTCAGCGACGATTAAATCCTCCCATGATGGAGGTGGTAAAGAAAGAGGTGTTGAAATTGTTGTCAGCTGACATGATCTATCCGATTTCTGACAGCCGGTGGGTCATCCCGACTCAGGTCATTAAGAAGAAGGGAGGGATTACTGTAGTGGAGAACGAGGCTGGTGAAATGGTGCCGCAAAGAACGCAGAATGGATGGTGTGTCTGCATTGACTACCGCAAGTTGAACGTAGTGACCCGTAAGGATCACTTCCCTCTCCCTTTTAGTGACCATATGCTAGAACGTCTTGCAGGTCGCGCGTATCATTTTTTTCTCGATGGATACTCAGGTTACTTCCTGGTGGCCATAGCGCCAGAAGACCAGGAGAAGACTACTTTCACATGTCCTTTTGGCACCTTTGCATACCGCAGAATGCCGTTCGGACTATGCAACGCACCAGGTACATTCCAATGATGCATGGTGAGCATCTTCTCTGAGTATATTGAGAATTTCATTGAGGTATTTATGGATGACTTTACAATCCATGGCGATTTGTTTGATGCATGTTTGAATAACTTGACAGTTGTGCTACAAAGATGTGTCGAAACCAATTTGGTTTTAAATTCTGAAAAGTGTCATTTTATGGTCAATCACGACATTGTGTTGGGTCATATTGTATCCTCTAAAGGGATTGAGGTCGATAAGGCGAAGATTGACGTAATTCAATCTTTACCTTATCCTACTAATGTGCGCAAAGTTCGTTCTTTTCTGGGCCATGCAGGTTTCTGTCGCAGGTTTATAAAAGACTTCTCCAAGATCGCGGCACCACTATGTGAGCTGTTGAAGAAGGAGGTGGATTTCTTCTTCACCAACGAGTGTAAGCGTGCGTTCAACACTTTAAAATCACACCTCACTTCTGCTCCTATCATCAAAGCGCCGGATTGGTCCCTACCATTCGAGATCATGTGCGATGCTAGTGACTATGCCGTAGGACCCGTTCTGGGACCGAAAGTTGGGCGAGCAATGCACGTTATCTACTACGCTTCAATGACGCTGAGCGGCACCCAAAAGAACTACTCCACCACCGAAAGGAGTTGCTAGTTGTAGTCTATGCCCTGGACAAACTCAGACAATATCTACTTGGCATTAAGGTGATCATCCACACCGATCACGCAGCTATTCATTACCTCGTGACGAAGAAGGAGTCAAAGCCTAGACTCATCCGGTGGGTTTTATTGTTAAGTGAGTTCGATGTGGAGATTCGGGACAAAAAGGGCTCTGAGATCTCCGTGGTTGACCATCTTAGCCACATAGTTCATGATGGTGGTGAAGAGGCAAGACCGAGGCTGGGCGACTTTCCGAACGAGTCCTCGTGCCGAATTGATATTCTATACACCCAGAAACTACATGTGCCACGACCGAGATGGCGGTCCCTGAAACGAAATCGGAGAAAACTGGACCAAAGTCTCGATTGCGACAATCAGATCACGATCGCGATTTGGTCCCAGTAGAGATGTCGTGATTGTGACAAGAATATCTCGATCGAGATCTGCCCTCAGAGAAGCTCGACCCAGATGTCACGACCGTGACACATCATCACGACCGCGACCTGGCCCCAGAATCACTTATGTACGCCTCCAAAGCTCAACTGCTCGCTCTTTGCTCCTTCAAGCCGTGGTACGCACACATTGTGAACTACCTAGTTCGTGAGGAGTTCCCGCCTAACTACACCAAAGCTCAACGCGACAAAATCAAGAGTGAGGCGAAATACTATGTGTGGGATGATCCTTACTTATGGAAACATTGCGTGGATAAGGTAATCCGACGATGCCTCCCGGATAACGAGGTACAATCGGTCCTTTCTTTTTGTCATTCTTACGCATGTGGGGGGGGCATTTTGGTCCCAATAAGACTGCTAGGAAGGTACTTGACACGGGTTTCTTTTGGCCACACATCTTTCGAGATGCGTATGCTTTTTGTCAAACTTGTGATACGTGCCAGAGGGTTGGGAAAATATCCCGAAGGAATGAAATGCCACAAACACCACTGGTCTTTTGTGAGGTCTTTGATGTATGGGGGATAGACTTTATGGGACATTTTCCTAACTCTTTTGGGAATCTGTATATATTGCTTGCGGTGGACTATGTTTCCAAATGGGTGGAAGCAAAATCCACCAGAACTGATGATTCGAAAGTAGTTACAGGTTTCCTTAAAGAGAACATTTTTGCTAGATTTGGAATTGATAGGAGCTTATATTATGGTGTTAACCAGCGACTATTAGTTAGGTTTAGTTGTGTTTAGGTGCTCGATGAGTGGTAATTCCGGAATCTAGGTTAGGAGTTCATTTGTAGATTCGCGGAATGCTCGTGAGCGTTTTTGTGACTTTTGTATTGGAGATTCCGCTGGTGCTCGTCTTTAGTACATTCAGGATGGAGCTAGAGATACTCGACGAGCAGGACCTACGCGGGATGGAGCTAGAGATACTCGACGAGAAGGATGAGCAGAAGCCTACGCAGGATGAGCAGGAGCAACGTAGGAATATACTCGACGAGCAGTATGGATTGGTACTCGACGAGCGTTGGAGAAGCTAAGAGGCGAAGCCGAGCTACCTCGAAGATTCTGTAGAGTTCAGCGTAGGAAGACCTCGTCGAGGAGTTGCATATGATCTATTCAGGGAAGACCTCGACGAGGATTGAAGATCTCGGCCGGGGATATTCAAGAGAAAATACATCAGAAGATCTCGACGAGAAGTGAAGATCTCGGTCGAGATAGGAGTGATCAGAATGATGCAGATTCTCGTCGAGCAGTGCAGGATATTTCGGCCCGGGCGTTCTCGCGGGCCGGTTCGGCCCGTAGCGCAGAATCTATACGGGATGGTGTTATCTGCGGGACTACTTTAATATTATTTTATAAGGTTTCCATATCTTATTAGGATTTATTTTATAGGATTTCCATATAGGACTTCCATAGGTTTCCATAACTTTTAGGATCTGTTTCGTTTATTTTATTCCTTTTATTTTAGTTGAAGACTATATAATAGATAGCTTAGGTTAGAAAAGGGGATTACGTTATTATTGGGGATTTTTGGCAATTGGTTTTGGCCGCTGCTTGGGAGAGTTCATCAGCCACGGTTCGTTTTTCTACCTTCATCCATTGTTATTCATGGCTTCTATGGCCATGAGTAACTAAAATCCATTGTAGTTCACTTCCAAGTTGAAACCTTTGTTCTTAGATTTGCTTGTGAGAATTCAAACGCATATGTTTTAGTTTAATTTGAGGATTGTTTCATAATCTCTGGTGCTTTATATTATTATTGTTTGATCTTGATTTTATCTAGAGCGCACGCTAGGTTGAGTTATTATCATTCATATTGCTAGGACTTGACAATTCTATTTGAAAAGGCTTGACCTTTAGGTAGCAAGTATGATTTACATAGACTATTTGCGAGTGTTTATTGTGTAGAGATTATGAACTTGTGTCGAGTATCGGCTATTTGCCAATGGTATTGCATGAGCCTACTTATCTTTGATCTTTATGCTATTGTGCTTTTGAATCTTGGGATTTCCTTGGTTATTGCTTACAATAAGGGTTTCTAGGACTATTTGGACTAGTTGCTATTTACGAACAAAGAGTAGGACAACTAAATTAAACGATATAAACATATGTTAGTAGAATTCAACGATCAACAATCTATCATGAACATTGTGTGGATACAAAGGAAGTGAACTCGTTTTCCAAATCATTGTTACAACAATCTCTTGCTACTTTCATTGCTTTAATTACGTTAGTTACAAACAACAACAAAAAACCCTTTGGTTACGTTCGAGTTACATCATAGAAATAGACTGTAACTGACTCTCTTGGGATTCGACCCCTACTTACCACTTACTAGTGGAATCTGATTTGGGAAATTATTTTGACCGTGGGGATCACGACAATCTCCACGCCGTTCAAATTTTGGCGCCGTTGCCGGGGAGCCAGTTTTATAGTTTGTTTCTATTTTGTTACTAATCTTGGTGTGGATCTATCTTATGGTCCACACCCGTGCTACTGACTCGGATTTGCTTGATTTTGATCCAGAGATAGAGCGGACGCTCCTGCGGTTTTTAGGTGAATTTCTAGCAACCTCAGTGACTGAATCAATGGCAAACAGAACTCTGCGAGAGCTCGCCGATCCTGATTTGGCGCAGCAACGCTTGGGGCTGACATTGCCTGCCCTAGCTGTTGGCGTTAACTTTGAGCTCAAAACAGGTTTCATAAATCTGCTGCCGCAATTTCACGGCCTGGCTGGAGAAGATCCGATCAGGCATCTGAGTGAATTCCATGATATCTGCAACTGCAGCAGACCTAATAATGTTACCGAGGAACAGCTAAAGATGAGAGCTTTCGGCTTAACGCTGAAGGACAGTGCAAGAGGCTGGTATTATCTGATTCCTACCGGCACAGTGGACACGTGGCCTAAATTGCAGAAGGCCTTCCTTGATAAATACTTTCCCACGAAGAAGGCGGTGGCTCTGAAACGAGCTATCGCTAGTTTTGAACAAGGAGATGATGAGTCGCTCTACGACTATGTCGAGCGATTCAATAAACTATGCGCCAGCAACCCGTTCCATGGCTTTCAAGAGAAAGATCTGGTAACTCACATCTACAATGGGTTGCTAGATCATGAGAGGCGGCTGGTAGACGCTGCCTGTGGGGGCAGCATAATGAATTTGACTCCCGACGGAGCCCGGACGAGGCTGAATGAGATTGCTGACGGAACACGGAGCTTCGGGAGAACCTACACGAAGAAGACGGCTAGCGCTGTTAGCTCCGGTGATGATTGGAGAAGTGCATTCGCTGAGCTCACCACTTTGATCAAGGGGATGCAAGCTGGCAATCAGAATCAGAGACCAGCTCGAGCTTGTGGGATCTGCACTGATGAGAGTCATCCTACTGACATGTGCCCACAACTACAAGATCCCACCGTCGCTGAAGTGCATGCTGTAGGGGGTTACGGACCCTCTAGGCCTCGGTTCGACAACAACAACTACTCGTCGAGAAGCAATGATCATCCTGGCTTCCGGTGGAGCGATCCAAATGGTGGTCAATCTCAGAACCACTACCAGAATTATCAGAATCGCGCTCCACCCCCCCCCCCCTCCGCAGAAGCAAGGGCCATCCACCGAAGATATGATCAATTCCCTAGCCCAGCATTTTACCACGCGTGTCCAGACAACTGAATCCAGCATCAAAAACCTCGAGAAAACAGTTGGACAGCTGGTGGAATCGGTCTCGAAGATTAAAGCAACTATCTCCAAGGGTCTCCCCTCGCAAACCGAGAGAAATCCACGAGAGAATGTCAGCGCTATGCATCTCCGGAGTGGGAAAATACTGGAAAGGAGCTCAGAAGATGAGACGATGGTGGATGGAGGATCACAGAACTGGGCGAGACCTCGACCGAAAGGACAGGACCTCGACGAGGACACCAGAGACTCGAGTGAAAAATTTTCGACAGAGAAGGTGGAATCTCGATCGAGAATGACCAATCTCGGTCGAGAAGGCACGAACCTCGATCGAGGAGATGACGAGCACGAGGATCGAGGCGACTTCAAGCTTCGTCAAGAGAACTATGTGAGGCCCAACTTCCCTCCTCTATACTCCGAGAAGCCACCTGCACCGTTCCCTGAAGCATTAAAGGAGACGCGCAAACCAGTAAATGACAAGGAGCTATTCGAGACGTTTAACAAGTGCGAGGTAAACTCTTGAAGGAGCTCTGCACCATCAAGAGGAACCAAAAGCTCAAAGCAAAAGGGAAGGTGCACGTATGTGAGAGAGTTTCAGCTGTCTTCCAGCAAAAGATGGCAAAGAAGTGTTCGGATCCAGGTATGGTTAGTATACCTTGCATAATAGGTGAGAAGAAAAATTGATAGGGCCATGCTAGATCTAGATGCTTCTATTAATGTTCTACCTTACTCTTTATATAAACTGCTTGGCCTAGGACCCCTGACTAAGACAGGAATTGTGGTTCAACTTGCCGACGGATCGACGGTTTACCCGAAAGGGATAGTCGAGGATGTGTTGGTAATGGTTGATCGTCTAATATTTCCAGCGGACTTTTACGTGCTAGACATGGAACTTGAAAATCAAGCTGCTCCTATCCTTCTGGGTAGACCCTTCATGAAGGCAGCTAACACTAAAATTGATATAGCAAGTGGGTCGCTCACTTTAGAGTTTGATGGGGAAGTTGTTAGGTTCAATATCTACGAAGCTATGATGCATCGTGCGAATGATAACTCTGTTTTCTCTATTGATGTACTTGATCCTATTGTGCAAGAAACGTTTGATATATGTGGGATTGATTCACTGAAAAAGGATGAGCATGATATGATTCTTACTAGTAATGTACACGAGGAACGAGCACAATTAGATGATCCAGGTACCCGTTTGGCCGGTGGGCCCTCGTTACTAACATGCTCGAGCAAGAAACCGCTCCCTTCTGTTATACAGGCACCCACCACTGAGCTGCTCGTCGAGGATCTGCTCGTCGAGGAACGACCTTCGCACCTGAAGCACGCTGGAGATGAGTACGATCCGGGCCCACCATTTGACGAGCAGAGAAAGTTACTTGATCCGGGAGATGAAAAGAGGATTAGGAAGAGACGAGGCGTGAGATCCTATTGGGTGAAGAAGAAGAGAGAGCTCCTTGATGAGTCAGCCTATGAGGATCCAGAGACGGTCACCTAGAAGTGGACCGCGTCGAGCCGACGTTAACTACGGCGCTGCGCGGGAGGCAACCCGTGGGATTACTACTAACATTTCACCCTTTATTTTTGTTTTGTTTTTTTTTTTCTTTTTCTAGGAAAACCGCGGAGCTAGCATGTAGGAAGCCATCGGAGGACTAAACTGACACCAACCTCCCAGAACGCCCTGCTCGTCGAGACACACTCATCACGATCGAGATCCCCTCCCAGTTCTCGTCCAACCAATGCTCGACGATGGGTGATTGGGGTTTCCTCGTCTTCTTCCCTTTTTATGGTGTCCTCTTTTGCTGCATTGAGGACAATGCGCGATTCAAGTGTGGGGGAGGAGTTGACTTGTTTGAGTGCTCTCGGCTGGTGTTTCTATGGTTTTGAGTTTATTTCGCTGATGTTTTTTTTTCGATCAATTTACGAGTCTGTACCGGATAATTCTTGAACCTTTGCTTATTATTGTTAGAAAAATATAAAAAAAATAATAAAAAAATAAAAAATAATAAAAATTAAAAAATTAAAAAGAAAGAGTAAAAGCCGGGCGAGTAAGAAATGACTTTATGCAAAAGGGGGCGCCCAATGAAAAAAAAAATTTTGAATAAGATGTTCCTATCACTTTAGAGAATTCTGGTGAAAACCCGAAAGGGCGCCGGGATTATATTGTTTGTGATTATTTGACTGCTTGGTTAGATTGATTACATTATTTATTGGCGTTGGAGACATAAGAAGGGAGTTGAAGGATTGTCTCGGGTTTTAGGATTCACCAAGGAGGGATAAGAAGTTAGTAATTGGCCTTTTATTCTTCTATTTCGAGCTTATTGACATTCATACTTCGCATGCTCACCCTTTCACTATTTCATCAGATTTACTACACACTATTGGCGGTTGTATTAAATTCTAGGATTAGATTTCTATTTCTCGGAGCTTGATGCATATTGTTGTGTTTGTGCTATGCGGATTTCTTGATTAGGATTGGTGGTTGTGATGTGTGGTTTGAGGTTATTGATTAGTGGTTTGAGGTTATTGATTAGTGGTTTAGGACATCATTTGAAGTGGAGGAATAAGGAGTGTATTGAGCGAGTGGGTGACTCGGTTTTTCATTTTTATATCTATATTGCCCTTGATTCCCATAGCCTTAGAGGAGATTAGGATTCCCACTTGTGCTTAACGCACACCACTTGGTTTGATTGGTTACTATTATGGAGTGGTGACATATGAAGTGGAGATATAAGGAGGGAAAAGGGTAGGTCATCTTGGAGTGATAAGAAGATAGATCGGAGTTAGGATAGTGCTCGATTACACTCGGAGTTTGGAGTTATAGTCGCTGGTAGAATTCTCCCATGCTTACTGTAGACCTTTGTGCTTATAGGAGGAGTGAGCGTTGTTTTGCTTACTCGAGGACGAGCAAGGTTTAAGTGTGGGGGAGTTTGATAGGAGCTTATATTATGGTGTTAACCAGCGACTATTAGTTAGGTTTAGTTGTGTTTAGGTGCTCGATGAGTGGTAATTCCGGAATCTAGGTTAGGAGTTCATTTGTAGATTCGCGGAATGCTCGTGAGCGTTTTTGTGACTTTTGTATTGGAGATTCCGCTGGTGCTCGTCTTTAGTACATTCAGGATGGAGCTAGAGATACTCGACGAGCAGGACCTACGCGGGATGGAGCTAGAGATACTCGACGAGAAGGATGAGCGGAAGCCTACGCAGGATGAGCAGGAGCAACGTAGGAATATACTCGACGAGCAGTATGGATTGGTACTCGACGAGCGTTGGAGAAGCTAAGAGGCGAAGCCGAGCTACCTCGAAGATTCTGTAGAGTTCAGCGTAGGAAGACCTCGTCGAGGAGTTGCATATGATATATTCAGGGAAGACCTCGACGAGGAGTGAAGATCTCGGCCGGGGTGTTACGCCTCATCAACTCGTACTTTAATTTTTCGCAACTTAGCTACATTTTAGGGCATTAGCCCGAGCCAAAGACATGAAGCACACTTTGCAGCTCGTCATGGCCTGAGGCGCATAGGTGTATGCACGCTCAGGGCGAGTGGTAGCCTTACGCAGCGTAGGCATGGGCCTGGCCATGGCCTAGACTTGGAGTTCATGGATAACGCAACCAAGGAGGTCAAGGCACGCAGGTGATGCGGGCAAGTGAGGCATGCAGGTGATGCAGGCATGTGAGGCACATAGGTGATGCACGCAGGTGAAGCATGCATGTCGATTGCATCATCCATGAGCTAAGACAGCTAGGTGAAGCAGCCACGACCATTGTGTCATGCATGAGGTCATGCTAGGACAACCATGTAGTTGTGCAATAGCTAGGGTGGCAACGCATGAGAGCTTAGGCCACCACTTGTCAAACCGAGGCTGATTGCTTAGCTTAGTAGTTTGCTTAGCTAGGTAGGTTTCTTAGTATAGAAGTTACTTAGCATAGGAGGTATGCTTGTGTATAAATAGGGGCTAGATTTCATTTGTAAATCATCTCCATTTCACATCAGAATTAAGCTTTGTTCTTAATACGAAAACACTTTGAACAAGCTCCTCTAGTACAAGAACACTTTGAATAAGCTCCTCCCTTTTTCTCCTCCTTGTCCCTTATCTTTGAAGGCTGACTTAGAGGTTTGTGCTTGTGTAAAGGCATTGTTCTAAGGCCGACGAGTCTTGTTTGAGTTCAAGATTGTTACAAGTGGTATCAGAGCAGTTGGAAGTAAGATCCATGTCTGGGACAAACCGAGGAATTGGCGGAGACTCAAAGGGGACGTGATGTGGAGCGCACTGGGAAAAAGGCTGCAAGAGGGAGGACCTCTGAACCTTTGGGGGCGCTCGAGCACCGAGTAATGATCCTTGAAGAGAAGGCGAAGGAGTTCGTCGAGTTCATGGACACCGTCGGTACTCAAGTGGAGATCAATACGGAGACCATTCCATCTATTGAGAGTCACATGGTTGAGAAGATGGCAGCCATGCAAGAGACCATTGACAATTTAACCATCGAAGCTGAGGACCAAAAGAAGGCCCACGAGGAGGAGATAGGGGCGTTGCAAGACCAGGTCCAACGTATGGCGGCAGCCTTGAATCGTTTGGAAGGTCGCGCCCCAGCACAAGGAATAATGGGTCAAGCCTTGGTCACTGCAGCAAAGATCAAAGCGCCAAAGCCTAAGGAGTTCCGAGGCGTGCGAGACGCTAAGGAGATAGATAACTTTCTTTGGCAACTTGAGCGGTACTTCGACTCCGTCAAGGTAACCGAGGACCAAGATAAGTTAAACTTGGCTTCTATGTACTTAACAGATATGGCAATACTTTGGTGGAGACGAACCCATGCCGAGATGGCAAGAGGCGAGACCACGGTGGACACTTGGGACAAGTTCAAGAAGGAATTGAAGGATCAGTTCTATCCCGAGAATGTGGTGTACGAGGCTCGCAAGAGGCTGCGTGAGCTAAAGCAAAACCGGGTCCATAAGGGACTACTTGAGGGAGTTCACGAACCTGGAGTTGCAACTTCCCACCATGGAGCAAGACGAGTTATTGTTCTTTTTCCTAGATGGCCTACAAAATTGGGCGAGGCTAGAGCTCCGACGTGCCAAGGTGAAGACACTCAAGGAAGTTATAGCCAGTGCCGAAGCCCTTACCGATTTTTATAAAGGGAATCAACAACAACAACAACCACAAATCCAGCAACCATGTGAGCCAAGGAGGGACAATGTCGACCGATGGAAGGGCAAGGACAAAGTCGATGATGCGGGGCCTAAGACGAGGCAAACCGGACCGAAAACGGGATGCTTTATTTGCAAGGGACCGCATCGGATGAAGGATTGCCCGAGGCATGCGACAATTGCCGCCATGGAGGGGCAAGAGGAAGACTTGTTTCAACAACACTTGGGTGGAATGAGGTATGTGGACAGTCGGACAGGGGAAGTTATTCCTTCTCGCTAAAGGACTAGGCCTTGATGATTGACCGGGGCCATGAGGGCTCCGGGATGCGAGATGCCGCGCAGAAGATTGAAGACGGCATCGACACAAGGTGGCGTGCGAGAGGCCACCACGCCAAGGCCATGCCATGAGGGCAGCGCCTTGGTCGCCTATGAGATGGGAAACATGGCGGGTTGGCTGAACCATGAGATGCAAGTGGCGAGGCAAGACCGCAACCAAGCGAAGATTTCTGCGAGAGAAGCCATCCATGAGGGGTGTGTGCGCGCGCTGACGAGGCCATTTGATCAATGGGAGGCCGTGTACAAGGTGACCCATGAAGTGGATGCACGCTTGGAAGACCCTTTTCTTTATGACGAGAGGGCAGCTCGATAGAGCGACACGACAAGGCCGACTGATCATCGGGGACACGTCGTAGGAGTCGGGCATGAGGGGCCGACACGGGGGACAAATACATGGTGCATGAGGCGCTGCGCATCCTAGAGCCGGGAGAGCACTAGCCGGCATTGGCGACGAGGGCGTTCGCCAGATTTGGTGGGGGAGAATGTTACGCCTCATCAACTCGTACTTTAATTTTTCGCAACTTAGCTACATTTTGGGGCATTAGCCCGAGCCAAAGACATGAAGCACACTCTGCAGCTCGTCATGGCCTGAGGCGCATAGGTGTATGCACGCTCAGGGCGAGTGGTAGCCTTACGCAGCGTAGGCATGGGCCTGGCCATGGCCTAGACTTGGAGTGCATGGAGAACGCAACCAAGGAGGTCAAGGCACGCATGTGATGCGGGCAAGTGAGGCATGCAGGTGATGCAGGCATGTGAGGCACATAGGTGATGCACGCAGGTGAAGCATGCATGTCGATTGCATCATCCATGATCTAAGACAGCTAGGTGAAGCAGCCACGACCATTGTGTCATGCATGAGGTCATGCTAGGACAACCATGTAGTTGTGCAATAGTTAGGGTGGCAACGCATGAGAGCTTAGGCCACCACTTGTCAAACCGAGGCTGATTGCTTAGCTTAGTAGTTTGCTTAGCTAGGTAGGTTTCTTAGTATAGAAGTTACTTAGCATAGGAGGTATGCTTGTGTATAAATAGGGGCTAGATTTCATTTGTAAATCATCTCCATTTCACATCAGAATTAAGCTTTGTTCTTAATACATAAACACTTTGAACAAGCTCCTCTAGTACAAGAACACTTTGAATAAGCTCCTCCCTTTTTCTCCTCCTTGTCCCTTATCTTTGAAGGCTGACTTAGAGCTTTGTGCTTGTGTAAAGGCATTGTTCTAAGGCCGACGAGTCTTGTTTGAGTTCAAGATTGTTACACGGGGATATTCAAGAGAAAATACATCAGAAGATCTCGACGAGAAGTGAAGATCTCGGTCGAGATAGGAGTGATCAGAATGATGCAGATCCTCGTCGAGCAGTGCAGGATATTTCGGCCCAGGCGTTCTCGCGGGCCGGTTCGGCCCGTAGCGCAGAATCTATACGGGATGGTGTTATCTGCGGGACTACTTTAATATTATTTTATAAGGTTTCCATATCTTATTAGGATTTATTTTATAGGATTTCCATATAGGACTTCCATAGGTTTCCATAACTTTTAGGATCTGTTTCGTTTATTTTATTCCTTTTATTTTAGTTGAAGACTATATAATAGATAGCTTAGGTTAGAAAAGGGATTACGTTATTATTGGGGATTTTTGGCAATTGGTTTTGGCCGCTGCTTGGGAGAGTTCATCAGCCACGGTTCGTTTTTCTACCTTCATCCATTGTTATTCATGGCTTCTATGGCCATGAGTAACTAAAATCCATTGTAGTTCACTTCCAAGTTGAAACCTTTGTTCTTAGATTTGCTTGTGAGAATTCAAACGCATATGTTTTAGTTTAATTTGAGGATTGTTTCATAATCTCTGGTGCTTTATATTATTATTGTTTGATCTTGATTTTATCTAGAGTGCACGCTAGGTTGAGTTATTATCATTCATATTGCTAGGACTTGACAATTCTATTTGAAAAGGCTTGACCTTTAGGTAGCAAGTATGATTTACATAGACTATTTGCGAGTGTTTATTGTGTAGAGATTATGAACTTGTGTCGAGTATCGGCTATTTGCCAATGGTATTGCATGAGCCTACTTATCTTTGATCTTTATGCTATTGTGCTTTTGAATCTTGGGATTTCCTTGGTTATTTCTTACAATAAGGGTTTCTAGGACTATTTGGACTAGTTGCTATTTACGAACAAAGAGTAGGACAACTAAATTAAACGATATAAACATATGTTAGTAGAATTCGACGATCAACAATCTATCATGAACATTGTGTGGATACAAAGGAAGTGAACTCGTTTTCCAAATCATTGTTACAACAATCTCTTGCTACTTTCATTGCTTTAATTACGTTAGTTACAAACAACAACAAAAAACCCCTTTGGTTACGTTCGAGTTACATCATAGAAATAGACTGTAACTGACTCTCTTGGGATTCGACCCCTACTTACCACTTACTAGTGGAATCTGAGTTGGGAAATTACTTTGACCGTGGGGATCACGACAATCTCCACGCCGTTCAGGAATCCCCAAGGCCCTTATCGGCAATCAGGGTACCCACTTCAAGAATAAGACTGTCAACGCTTTACTAAAGAAATATGGAGTAAATCAGCGAATCTCTACATCATACCACCCATAGATCAATGGCCAAGCCGAGGTTTCCAATCGGTAAATCAAGGGGGTGTTGGAAAAAACAGTTACTCCGAATAGGAAAGATTGGAGTCTCCACCTCGATGACTCACTATGGGCCTACCGCACCGCATACAAAATGCCCATCGGGATGTCCCCATATCGTCTAGTGTTCGAAAAGGGATGTCATCTGCTAGTGGAGCTCGAGCATAAAGCATGGTGGGCAGTCCAGAAATGTAATATGGAGATAAATGAGGAGGCGAGCACCGGAAACTACAGCTGCATTAGCTGGAAGAGATACGCCGAGAAGCGTACGAGAACGCGACGATATACAAAGAGAAAACTAAAGCGTGGCATGACAAGCACATACTGCGCAAGGCTTTCAATGTGGGAGATAAGGTACTACTCTATAACTCGCACCTTCAACTCTTTCCAGTGAAGCTGCGTCTAGATGGAGCGGGTCCTATGTGATAGCCCGTGTCTTTCCTCATTGGGTGGTGGAGCTTTTTGACAAGGAAAACCATAACATCTTCAAGGTAAACGGTCAGCGGCTAAAACCGTATTATGAAAGATTCCCCAACGAGGTAACTGAAGAGATAGCTCTTGAGGAGCCCGGGACGGTTAATTGAGGAGCTAGACTACGTCGTGCCGCGACGTTAACTAAGGCGCTGATCGGGAGGCAACCCGAGGGAGTATTACTAACGGTTCTCCCATTATTTTGTTTTGTTTTTATTTCTTTCTCAGAAAATCCACGGAGCTAGAATGTAGGAAGCCATCAGAGGAGTAAAACCGACACAAACCTCCCAAAAACGCCATTGTCACGATCGTGACCTACTCATCACAATCGTGAGTTTGTCCCAGTTGACGTGTCACAATCACGACCTGCACATCACGATCGCGATATGGCACCAGTCTTTGCTCAACTCGGGCGACGACGACGATGGTTGATTGGGGTGTTTCCTTCCTTTTCCCCTTTTTTATGGTGTCCTCTTTTTCTGCATTGAGGACAATGCGCGATTCAAGTGTAGGGAGAGGAGTTGACTTGTTTAGGTGTTTTTCGCTGGTGTTTTGCTATTCTACTGTTTGTACGTGATATTTCTTGAACTTTTGCATTATTTTTATTATTAAAAAGAAAATAAAAAATTAGAATAACCTTGGAGAGTAAAAAGTGATTAGATCGAAAAGGGGGGCTCCAACAAAAAAAATTAATTAAAAAAAACAAAAACAAAAAACAAAAAGAACCAAACAAGTAAAAATGGTTAAAAAGGAAAAGGTGGGTGCCTGAAAAAATAAAGAATGAGAAAAGAAATAGTTCCTACCACTTAGAATTTTGGTGAAAACCGAAAGGGCGTCGAGATTACATTGTTTGTGATTATTTTATTGATTGCATCATTTATTGGCGTCGGAGACTTAAGAAGGGAGTTGAAGGATTGTCTCGGGTTTTAGGATTCACCAAGGAGGGATAAGAAGTTAGTATTTAGCCTTTTATTCCTTTGCTATTGAGCTTATTGTTATCCATACTTCGCATGCTCACCCTTTCACTACTTCATTATATTTGTCACACATTATTGGCGGTTATGTTAGATTCTAGGATTAGATTTCTGTTTCTTGGAGTTTGATGCATATTGTTGTGGTTGTGCTACGCAGAGTTTTGGATTAGGATTTGTGGTTGTGATGTATGGTTTGATTATATTGACTAGTGGTTTAGGACATTAATTGAAGAGGAGGAATAAGAAGTGTATAAGCGAGTGGGAGACTCGATTTTATCTTCATTATCATATTATTTATGTACCCTTACCCTTAGAGGAGTTTAGGATGTCCACTTGTGCGTTATTGCACATCACTTGGTTCGATTTTACTATTGTTATGGAGTGGTGACATATGAAGTGGAGAAATAAGGAGGGATTTGGGTAGGTCACATACTCACTCGACCGAACGAGGTACGGATGTCAAATTAACGCACGTGTATGAATACCAAGATATTCCCAAAAACCTTACACACAGCTACTTATTTCGCAGTAGAACACCATATCAGCTTGGACTGTGTCCTCGGGACAGAGGGTCTCGAGCAAGTCATGAGCAACTATATCAGCTTGGACTGCATCCTCGAAGACAGAGGGCCACGATCCATTCACGGGCACTCATATCATCTTGGACTGCATCCTCAAAGCAAAGGGCCTCAAGCCAGTCACGAGCAACAATATCAGCTTGGATTGCGTCCTCGAGGGTAGAAAGTCGTGATCCAGTCACGAGAAAACATATCAACTTGAACTGCGTCCTCGAGGCAGAGGATCTCGAGCCAGTCACGAGCAATCAACAAGGTAACAACCTTCACAATTACACAACATTTAGTTTATTCGCCGATCATAAACCCCAAGTTCCATTTATTTCAAAGGACGGACTAACGTTGTAGGATACGCAACACACTATATCATCCCTCGAAGTGGGCTCCGACCTAGGCTAAGGTACGTTGAAACACATGTTATAAAAGTGGATGAGGATATCATAGGAATAGAAATAACACTGAAATACCATGTCACAAGGACACTTTATCCATTGAGTATGACAAGATACAAACCTCACTCAACCCAAGTCCCTTATGTAATAAGGCTTGGGGTTCTGCAACAAAGATCTAATCGGAACAGTGCACAGGAACGCACAACGGAACAGCACAAATAGAACAAGCTAGATACTAACAAACCCATATATGTATGCATGAATGAGTCAGGTTGTTCAGATATTTCCCTTTCATATTCAGTTATTAAACTATAGCAATACATATGTATGGTTGCATGCTTTTAGTCATTACAAATCAAATTTCATTATTCCATTTTATACACTTCATATTGACGAGTCATAGCGTCCGCGAACCTCTATTATACCTTTTCTCCCATACACACAAGACCTATAGTCAAAAAGGCAAGGGGTAATAAGAACGGGTTACGAAATAAGATAAGTTAGAAAACGATACAAACAACCCAAGCATTTAATAGTCCAAATACAAGAGAGCAATAGAAAGTGTAATGTTACAGACCCCTCGGGGCCACCAAATTAGCATTGTTCATAAACCTAGAATGAGAAAAAGATCAAGACGCCTTCGACGAAGGAGCAGTAGTAGAAGTAGAGGAAGTCTTCTTGGCAGCATTCATGGCTTGTTTAACCCTAGCGAAGGCAACAGGACCACGCGGCACCTCGCGCTCACGACCATGAGTAACTTCGCTCACCTTAGGAATAGTGGTCACAGTCCATGCCTCGAGCGTCTTTTCATTATCTTGGACATATGCACCAAGAGGATCGGGAGCATACTCGGAAGGAATCAGGGGATATTCATACATCTTCTCTCCCTTAATCTTGAAGTTGGGAAACCCCTACTCAGCTGCCTAAAGCTTGGCCACTTCAAGAAAACACACACTTGATACTGGACAAGGAATCGGTGGCACGGATCCTTGCGGTGGCTAGAGGCGTAATCATAAACCGCTTCTTGACGAGCCTGCTTAAGGGCCAACTCTTGGCTATCCTTCACTATTTGGAGATTGATGGCGAGGGCCTTATTCTTTGCGGCCAAGGCTTGACGCTCGGCCTGCTCCCTTATTGTCTTCTCACGCCCAAGAGCCATCTCAATAGCCTGCTCTTTAACGGTCCCATTCCTCTCGTCGAGAGCCACATGTAGAGCCTTCTTCTCTTTTTCCGCATCCTCTTAAACTTTGCTGACTTGGGCTCGTAGATCCTTCACCATATTGCTCAGCTCATCGTAGCTCCTTATTAGGTCAGTCGTGGCTTTTCGAGCATTATTCCCAAGCTTCGACATGGCCGCATTGCATAAATGGACAGCCTGAAAAGATCAAGGAAGAAATCAAAGTTAAGAATCTAATGAAAGCAACAATCCAAGCTAAGTGTGCACCACAACTTACCCCAGCCAACAACTGAGCCTCCTCCACGGAGTCATATCCCGTCATCTTCACGATTGTAGGCGGAGGGTGCAACACAGGGATCGCTCGGGCCATCATCGAGCGGGCAAGTTCGGGCGTCAATAAGAAGCCACCCGAGCTCTTACTGGAGATGTCCCTCGTGGCAGTTGGAGTACCGGAGCTCCTCGGGACTGTTGACGATACAACCGGCCATGCTACCTCCTTTTTTGTCTGCCTCCTCTTACTGGGCTCGGAAGAGCTCTTCGAGGAGGTGCCCTGCTTGTGCTTGAGCTGCTCAGATGGGCGGATGGAGTCCTCGGCAACAAGCATCGTCGTCAGAAGCACAACCAGTGGGTCCTCGGAGCTCGGCATCGAGGCGATCAAAAGAGGCATCACCACGTTGGGCGGAGCATGGTGAGGAGGGACCACATGGTCCTCGTCCTCTTCTACACTCAAGAACATAAAGGATGAATCGGCACAACACAACACCAGAAACAGGTCAAATATAGCTCAACACATACATCACATGTAAGAAATTTAAAGCAAGCCTGTAAGGAAAATCCCCTACATCGAGGAGGGGGGAGTAGACTAAGCCTGCACCAAGTGAGGAGGTCAATGGTCACGATGTTATTATATATGTCTGAGCTCAATATTTGAAACGAACAGAAATCATTCCTAGTCTTCTCTAACTGCTTGTCGCTATACATGGTAGTCCACTCGCGGCACCCAAATACGCGGATGCTATGATTCACACGATGTTCCCTAGCAGGCTTCACCATGATCCATCGATGAGACCATCCAATCTCATTGCCAGGCATCTTGTATTGAGGGTTGTACTGGCAAGTGCATGTGACAAAACCCCACTTATAAGTATAAGGTTTGTACAACGCTCGAAAGAGGTGAGCAGAAGGCGTGTAACCAATCTCTTGGCACCTTAATTGAAATACCTTTATGTGTCTCTAGAAGTTAGGGTGAATCTGGGCAGGGGTCAAGTTCAGCTCGTCGAGAAGATCTTTTATGAATTAAAGAATTGTTAGTCGAAAACCCACTCGAAGTGCGTGATGACTAATAGGAAAGTGTGGCCTATAATTGTTGAGTGGTCGTCCATTGGTGACCGGTAATGTGAGAATAGTCCCCGCGGGGAAAGGGAATTTGACCGCGTAATCTTCTAGGTGATAGGTTTTAACATTGGACATTGTAACCTTCATATTGTAACCCGGAAGCCTGCACGGGACGGCGGCAATCTTCCCATCGAGGATTAGCACTGGAGGGGATCGAGTTGGCGCCACCACTAGGACCTCGACTTCTTCGGGCTGCACTTCCTTCGGGGACGGCGGGAAGGTGTCGCAGATGATTGTCAATGGACGGGGAGTAACAACATGGGTACTCGAGCCCGCCTCATCGATAGATCGGCCACTCGGGTTACCACCCCCTAATACCACGGGACGGTATAACGACAATGAGGATCTCTCTTCTTGTGGCTTGACTCCCGGATGCTAACCTCCAAGTCTCGAACTGTGGAAGTACCGCTTGCTATAATAAGAGATGAAGAGTTAGTCTTCGAGGTATAAACCGCCTCGCGAAGAGAAATAGAATAAATCTCATTACTATCCCTCGTCGATGAGAGGAGGACAAGCGGGTGAAACCTCAGCGAGGCACCCGGAAACCAAAAGAAAAGAAAGGAAAAGAGAAAAAGTAAACAAGAGAAAGGGTAAAAAAAAGTAAAAGTACGCAAGTAAAGCCGTGCAACGGCATTTATGGATGATTAGATGGATGACAGGGGTAGTCTGACAGGAACGACACGTTTCCTTAAAAGATGTTTTAAAACCCACGCGACTAAAACTTCGAAAGAATATAATAAAAGGCATTAATGGCGGAGAATATTTGTCCCTGTCATTAATGACCTTGGGAAGACGAAGCGGGCAGGATCATACGCCGCCGGCATAATTCTCCGACGATGACAACCACCCATCCTACATTTTCCCACTCTAAACAACCAAGCAAAGGGAGTCAGAACACACTAGCAAATGAAAGAGAGGAAAAATAAAGCAGACACACCTTGTACAAACTCGAATAAGGAGAGGAATTCAAGTAAACGGAGAAATTCAAACGAGGGGGAGAGAAGACTAACTGTCCATGTCCATATGTGAGTCGGGGAAGACAAGTTGGAGAAGATTACCGGATTTGGATAAGTAGCCACAAACACCAAAAGAAGGAAGTAGAAGCATCGCAAGAGGAGAATAGAGTAATCTGGGAAGAGAGAGAGAGCGAATGAGAAGGGAAATAAAGAGCGGTAAAAAGTGAAAAGAATGAACGCAAGCCCTACTTTATAAGGCAGGGGAAGGAGGAACATGACGCGTGGCAAGCAATAGAGAGTGCCCGCCCAGAAGCAGTTCATTTTTAAATAAATTCAAAAGGTAGCGCGCGCGAGAGGACGAATTCTTAAGAAAAGGGACGAGTGGGAGTATAATATCCTGGCACACGACGGGGGGTCGAGAACCTGGAGGAATGGACGAATACAAGGAAATAATCATCGAGCTGCGAGAAACCCCAGAGACGACACCACATGTAAGTCAGACTAAACTCTTCGACGAGCAATGTCGCCAGGACTCTCACTACACCTACGCAATCTCACCTCAACCAACGAAGGCACATGACCCTCGAGCCTCGATCGCTCAAGGGACCTGTGGGACTGGATGTTGGGGTAGATTCCGTGGTTTTAGTTTTAAGTCCTAGTGCCCCGATCTCATTTTTTGCGTACCGAAACTCTGCATAAATATAGAGCTATAAAGTACCATTTTGTCTTATTCTCTCTCACGCATAAAATACTATTTCTCCCTCTTTTGAGCCTCGACTGACTTGAACGTCGGAGAGCCAAATCCAGAGGAAGCCCCTCTCTCCCCCTGGGTTTGGTCGTGATGTACTACCTCGAGGAAGGATCAAGGTGATCGATGAACATTCGGGACTCTTGGCGCGCTTAACCAGTCTCACCCTCGGTGTAGGAGAGAAAGAGTGAAACTTCAGCCTCTCGAAGAGACGTGTTGACTCGACGAGATATTGGGCTTCAACAAAGTCCTTGAATTTTCTATAAAATATTCATAAAAAATGACATTCTGTCTCGAATAAAATATTCATAAACTTGAACTACTTATAAGTATATGAGATTTTAAATAAAAATATAATTATACATAAACTTGAAAAAGAGGTTCTTGCATGCTGTAACGCCATGTTGAAGGTTATCTAAAAAATCTTAGTGACGCCCAATTCTTGATGATATTGTGTCCATTAACCAAGGTGTCTTTGTTCCACATTGACGTATTGTTGATAACTTGGACGTCCCTCAGTACCTTGTTAAAGGTTATGATAGTAAGTTCACTTCTCTGATGTGCCTGATTCAGATTGATCTATATAAGGCTTATGATTGTGTCAGCTGGAAGTTTTTGAGGTGTACTCTTAAATACTTTAGTTTCCTAAAGCTGATGGTGAGTTGGATCATAGAATGTGTCTCTATCCAGACTTACTCTATCATTATTAATGGCGAGGTTGAGAGGTTCTTTAAAGGTGATCGAGGGCTGCAGCAAGGGGATCCTCTCTCCCTTTTTTGTTTCTTCTGGTTATGGAGATGTTTTCCAGGTGTATGGCTAGGACAAGTGGTTGTAAGGGTTTCTACTACCATCCTCGTTGTAAGCAACTTAAGCTTACGACACTTACTTTTGCGATCTTCTTATCTTTTGTAAGCCTAATAAAACCTCGCATAAAATTTTGAAAGATGAATTGTGATCATTTGCTATCGACTCGAGGTTGATTGATAATCCGAGAAAAACATTTATGTTTTTTAGTGGTGTGGATGTTGTTCGTTGACTTGAGTTGACTAAATTCATGGGATCCCAAACCGGTAGGATGCCGGTTCCGTATCTTGGCGCTCATGTTCACTCGAGAAAACTCAAACTTGGTGATTTTTAGCCCATTCTCAATAAGATTTAAAGTGCTATTTCAGGTAGACAAGCAAGCCATCTTTGTTATCCGGGCATAGCTCAAATTAGCAAGTCTATTTTGGAGAGTATTTTTGATTTTTGGATGCATGTCATTGTGTTTCCTAAAACCATTATTAGAAACATTGAGGCCATGTGTCATTCTTATCTGGGGATAGGTGAAGTTGGCAACACATGCACTTTGGTTGCTTGGAAGAATGTGAGTAGAGAGATTGAGGGTGGTGAATTAGGGTTTAAAGAACTCCTTTCTTGAAACAATTTTGTTTTGTTTCGACTTGTGCTTGATGTGATTATTAATAGGAGTATTTGGACCGCTTGGTTTAGACAAAATCTTCTTAAGAGAGGTGATATGTGGTCCGCTTCTTCGTCACCAGGTTTCTCTTGTATTTTGAAGAGTGTTGTTTTGGTTAAGGATTGTATAATGGCCCGGTTTCATCTGGTCATTCCTTGCACTGACAGGTTCAGTAAACTTTTGGGGGGGGGGGGGGGGGTGAATGTTGTTGTGGTATACAGGTTCCTTCGGCCTCCTCTGGTCCCCAATCCATGGTGTGAGGTTATTTGCATGGTATTCAGCCGAGAAAGTGGTCATTTGTTTGTTGACTTGCTACTTTGAACCGTCTTACTAATATGATCCATTAGGGGGATGCTCAGGATAACCATTGTGTTCTTTGTGTTAGTGGAACTAATTCTACTCATCATCTTTGGTTTGATTGCCTGGGTTTTCCCTTGATTTTGACCAAAGTCATGAGTTGGCAATATTTCGTCCCATCATGGATCCTTTCAAGCATGGTGGGATTGGTTCAGTGCGTGCACTAGACGGTCTAATTCCATCTATATTGGTCGTCTGCTTGCATTTATGTGAGTTGTCTAATCTACTTGAAGGCTTAAGAATGATGTTATTTTTAATGGTAAGATTGTCAATATTGACGCTAGTTCTAGTGAAATAATTGTCAATTGTAAATTTAGAATGGTGCATAAGCTTTGTACTAGTAGTAGGAGAGCGAGATCTAGGTTGAGAAGATTGTATGACAACTACTTGTGATTTTGGCATTAATATATTTTCTTACCATTTGGCAAAAAATGACTTTAATTACCTGTTCAAAATCGATTTGTTCATGATACAAATCTTTTTGACTCTCGATCTTCCCTCAAATATATAATTTATGAACATATAATATAAATTAGTGAACTTATATTACGAAATTCATGAACCTATTATATAAACTCATGAATCATTAAAAATCTCATAAAAAAATATTTGTAAATATGTGCATGAACATACTATAGAAATTTCATGAATATGAAGACAAAAAAACTCACAAGCCTTTGAAAAAGGTTGTTAAACTTGCCATAAAAATATTAATAAATTAGAATTAATAGAAGAACTACATGAAAAAAATTATTTAAAAGACCGATGGACTTAAATTAACCTTCAATGCAATTTGTGAACCCTCGATATAAATTCATGAACCTAAAATATAAAACTTGTAACTCAAAACAATAGACGTTCTTATAGACTCCAAATTGTCATAACTTTATGAACCTTCAATTAAAGATTTATGAACCTTCCGTATAAATTCATGAACTTAAATTATAAAGTTGTTACCTAACAAAAAAAAATCTTATAAACTTGCAAAATCATAAAAGTGGAATTACAAGGATAAAAATCATAGAATAACAAAAAAACATGGTCTTAAATGAAAAACTGATGAATCCGTAATATAAATTCGTGAACCCACAATATAAAATTCATGCAGCTATAATATAAAACTAATGAACCTCAAAAAAGGCTCGTGAATTTGCAAAAAAATGTTCATGAATTAGAAATAAAAAACCAACGAACTACAAGGAAAAAAATCGTAAAATTATATATAAAAACAATGGAATTAAATGAAAATTATGAAGCGAAACATAAAATTTACGAACCAATGATATAAAATTACAAAAAAATATTCATATATAAAAATGAAAAACTGACGAATTACAAGGAAAAATGATAAAATTAGAAAGAAAAAAAACAAATCATGGATTGAACTAAAAGAACTTATGAACCCGCAACATAAGTTTCTGAATATATAATATAAAAACAGTTGTTGAACTTGCAGAAAATATTCCTAAGTTGGAAATTAAAAAATCGACAAATTACAAGGAAAAAAGTCATAAAATTATTTTTAAAATCCATGGACTTAAATGAAAAAACTTATGAACCATAATGTGAAATTCATGATCACATAATCTAAAATTCTATTATGAAACATTATAAGCATAGATGAAACTCGTGATGTGCTGCAAAAAACTTTTTGGACTTGCAAATTCTCATAAATACGTAGCCTATGAGAGATCGAACCCACACTAACGTGCACGAAAATATTGTTTTACCATTTGAGCTAATAGGCTATCAACTTTATATAAAAAGTATTTGCATAAACGTTATATTTATTACACAAATTGCATTTTACAAGCTCAATCATTATACAACCTGCAAACTGCATTTTACAAGTTGTTGAACCTTAATTTCATCAACTTCCCTAATTTCAACAAACCACATTTCATAAGCTCAACCATTTTGGTGAATAACAGTAGTTGATCCATCAACATCCAAAACAATAACATTTTTCTCTTTTTTATCAACAAGATTCTTCATCAACCTTGTTCATGATCCGTTCCTTTCCAGATTTATGATGTTTTCTAGATTCATGTTGTTTAAGAGCCTCATGAACATGAACTGCTTCCTCAAACAACTGTTGTGCTGGCTTTAGGTAGTTTGACTTCAAAACCATATTCACAAAGAGAAGAGAGGTCAATACAAAGTACAAGGCTTGTGTTTGTGGATTAAATTCTAGTACTCATCCATTTATAATCACCATGCTAGAACTTAAAAAGGAAAGAAACCAAGACCCATTCAATCCTACATCAGATTCAATTGAGAAATTACCTGATATCCTGATTAAATCAATCATAAGGATGAAATAATTTGAATTAAACAAAGGTGAAAACTTACACCATGTGCAACTTCTTAATCAAAGCAATTGGCTTGTGGTTCAGACCCCTTTGAAAACCTGATAATTCGTTCAATTACTTAGTTCTAAACGAACATTAAAATAGAGAAAAAAAAAGAGGAGAAAAAACTTATTGTAGACTCTAGCTCTGAAGAGCTTGACAAGATCATAAGTAATGCTACTCATCCTTAAGATATCTCAACACGATCACAAGCAGTGATGAATACATCCCTTATAAAATGTGTCAAGAGAGTTGTTGGACCGGATTAGGCCCAAAAGCCCAAAGGCCTAATATGATTAAGATTAGTATAAATAGATTGATCATTACGTTAAAAGAGGGGGATTTTAGAAGATTAGAGGATGAGAGGGCCGGGGGGTTAATCATCAGCATCTGCCGCCAAAAACAGAGGTCTTTGGCCGGTGGCCTGAGTTCGCCCTCCCGATGCCGCCGCGCTGATCAAACCTCGTCACCGGAGTTGCTAAGATCGACGAAGCTAGGAACTCGTCTGCTCGTGCACCACCGGAAGCCAGGCGTAGCCGCTCGAACCTCCCACCGCTCGTCCATGCCGGAACAGAGGTCCGCCTCGTCGATTTCCCTTGCTCCGCCAAGAGCGGGATATCGCCTCCTCGCCCACCGCCTCTCGCCGATCGAGTTCTCCGGCCTCACCCTCTCGAGCTCCGTTTGTTATCCTCGTTGGAAGCAGAGACGAGCCCCTCGACGCGACTTCTGCGAGCCTCGTCGGAGCATACTCTTGCACCCCGAACCTCGCTATATGAGTTCCTCGGTTGAGCCTGCTAAGCCTCCTCCGTTATCGTCGGTACGCACATCGCTTGAACCTCATCGAGCTGTCTCACCAAAACTCTGACTCGGAGCTCCAACTTCCCTCTCGACGATGACAGGAGGCAGGGGTGAATTTCCCGACCCAGACTTCATCGTCGAGCCCTGTTTGACGAGCTTCACCGGTGGCCTATTCGACAGGAGGTTGTACGTCGTACGGGGAGACTTTGTTTGGACCAAGGAAGAAGACGCGCCACAAAGCTGAACATGTTTTGACCATGGGCCGGTCACTCGTCTGGGCCCGTCAGCACGTGAAGACCCACAGATCCAACCTTCACTTGGGCCTGACTTCAAGTATTGGGCCGACCATACAACAAAGGGAATTAAGTCCCTTATTTGGGCTGTGGTACATCTAGTCAACAAAGAGTTAAGTATGAATTATATATTAATTATCTCCATTAAGTATGAATTATGTATCATGGCTCCGTCCGAGCGTGCCATTCAGTCATGAACGAACCGTGATGTATTCACACCGCTCGTATCGTATTCACGGTACTTTGTAGCGGGTAAAATATACCGGAGGGACGTATTCATCCCCTCCCAAGAGGGAGTCATCCGATGAAACGAGACATAGATATTTGTAATCTTGATACTCGGTCAGTCAATTATATTATATATGTGCATATTTGAATATACTACTGACTTGGGCGTCGGAGAGCCCGTCCCGGAGACCCCCACCTCCGGTTCTTGGCCTTTTTGCAGGTAATTAAAGATATCAACTCGGAACCGATGGACGAAAGCCTCGAACTCTGGGAGCTTAAACCGTCTTTACCCTCAGCTAAGGAAGTCAAGAGTGAAATCTAAGCCTCTCGTCAAGACGTGTTGACTTGACGAGGAACTTGGGCCTCAACATTGGCGCCGTCCGTGGGGACCCTCTCACACAATTAAGCAGACCAAGAGTACCAAAAGGCGTACGACATCCGATGCGCCGAGAGTTTTCTCTCTCACCCTCGAGGTATGTTCGATAAATTTAAGAGAAAAGTCAATCATATGAAATAATTCTCAGGTAATCCTTTCATGCGTTCTTCGCGAGATAACGACACCCACGAAAACGGGGCGAATAGACGTCTATCTCACTCACCCCGAGTGAGATAATCGTACGAATAAATGATGTCGAATGGGAAGATTATCCTCCCTCAACTCGACGAGGTACGTAACTTGTCATAGGTATCTTTTTGAACTTTATGCATATATGACGTACATCTCATAGTTACCAAAGTGTTGAAATAACGACAATCGCGTCTACGCGTTAAGGCTTGACGAAGCCTTTAACGATGAATAAACGGTACAAGTGAAAAAACCATACTCACTCAACCGCCTAAGTGCAATGACAACTTATGTACGGCCGCGACCTTGGGGCACGAGGGCCCTGAGCCAGTCACGGTTACTCATACAAGGTACATACCTTAACCCACTTATTAATCCCAAGCATGACTCGACGACAACCCGAGCATGACTCGACGATCATTAATGCAATTTTACCCTTGCTCCGCAGGGATGACTAGACTAAATTAATATTATATTTAATTCAGCTGCGATCTCGGGGCTCGAACGCCTCGAGCCAGTCACGGTTACTATTATATTTAATTCGGCTGCGATCTCGGGGCTCGAACGCCTCGAGTCAGTCACGGTTACTATTATATTTCATTCGGCTGCGGTCTCGGGGCTCGAACGCCTCGAGTCAGTCACGGTTACTTTTATATTTAATTCGGCTGCGATCTCGGGGCTCGAACACCTCGAGCCAGTCACGGTTACTATTATATTTAATTCGGCTGCGATCTCGGGGCTCGAACACCTCGAGCCAGTCACGGTTACTATTATATTTAATTCGGCTGCGATCTCGGGGCTCGAACGCCTCGAGCCAGTCACGGTTACTATCATATTTATATACGGCTGAGATCTCGGGGCTCGAACGCCTCGAGCCAGTCATGGTTACTATTATATTTAATTCGGCTGCGATCTCGGGGCTCGAACGCCTCGAGCCAGCCACGGTTACTATCATATTTATATTCGGCTACGATCTCGGGGCTCGAACGCCTCGAGCCCGTCACGGTTACTATTATATTTAATTCGGCTGCGATCTCGGGGCTCGAACGCCTCGAGTCAGTCACGGTTACTATTATATTTACTTCGGCTGAGATCTCGGGGCTCGAACGCCTCGAGCCAGTCATGGTTACTATTATATTTAATTCAGCTGCGATCTCGGGGCTCAAACGCCTCGAGTCAGTCACGGTTACTATTATATTTAATTCAGCTGCGGACTCGGGGCTCGAGCGCCTCGAGCCAGTCACGGTTACTATTATATTTAATTCGGCTACGATCTCGGGGCTCGAACGCCTCGAGCCAGTCACTGTTACTATTATATTTAATTCGGCTGCGATCTCGGGGCTCGAACGCCTCGAGTCAGTCACGGTTACTATTATATTTAATTCGGCTGCGGTCTCGGGGCTCAAACGCCTCGAGTCAGTCACGGTTACTATTATATTTAATTCGGCTGCGATCTCGGGGCTTGAACGCCTCGAGCCAGTCACGGTTACTATTATATTTAATTTGGCTGCGGTGTCGGGGTTCGAACGCCTCGAGCCAGTCACGATTCCTATTATATTTATTTCGGCCGCGATCTCGAGGTTCAAACGCCCCGAGCCAGTCACAAGAGGTGAGTAGATATGTTACACAGCTGCGTCTCAGGGGAACGACTACCCGAACCAGTCACAATTACTTGCGAGGTACACTCCTCAGTTTAGTTGCCGTTTCCGATCATGACTCGAGTAATTTTTCGATCAGGACTCGAGGGCATTAATACATTTTTTACCCCCTTGAAACACAGGGATGATTTGCCCTTTCCGATCATGACTCAAGGGATTTCTCGATCATGACTCGAGGGCATTAATACATTTTTTACCCCCTTTGAAACACAGGGATGATTTGCCGTTTCCGATCATGACTCGAGGGATTTTCCGATCATGACTCGAGGGCATTAATACATTTTTACCCCCTTGAAACACAAGGATGATTTGCTATTCCGATCTTGACCCGATGTTCTCCCGATCATGACTCGACGAGCATTAATATATTTTTCGCACCTTGAAACACATAGATGATCAGACTCCACTACTCTATAAGGCTGCGTGCCTGGGGATCGAACACCTCGAGACAGTCGCGGTCACTATCGATGTGAGCAACCGCAATTAACATCGGACTAGGCCATCGATGGCTATATGCCTGGAACCGGTCCAGAATAACTAAATCGACTGGGGTTGTAGCATCGAGCGTTTATGCCTCGAGCCAGCCGCGAGCAACAAACATAGAGCTTGGCTTGTATCGACAAGCGTCTAGCACTGCGAGCCAACCAAGGGCAGAAGGCAGCTCGGGTTGTATCATCAGACGTCGGGCGTATCTAAACCAATCTCGAGTTGATGAGAGCATCGTGTTGACTTATCGAGGGGTTGTAACCGAAGTACGCATCGAGAAGTACAAATCCTCGTATTATACGGCCTGAACGCTTTATGATGTCGGGACCGTGTAGAGTACATTCGGCAGATTGCCACGGTGGTAAGATTAGTGTTGCTTTTATTGGAGTCGTCGACCTAGAAGAACCATTGTCTCGCGACCCTACATTTTTACCTTTTTCTATACATTGCTACGCAAGTAGAGAAAAAGGCAAGGGGTAGTAGAGTAGGGGTCGCAAGACAATAAGTATAGACATGTCGCGCAAACCAAAAGAGGGATTCAGAATGAACGTCGAGTCAGGCACCGGGTACGGAAAACATCAAGATGGTCATCGAGTAAAGAGTTACGATGAAAGCCCCGACTCCGTCATCAAGTCGCAGTAGAACCTCCGCCTCTGTTTTATCCATTCTCCAGCAGAGTCCCAGCCTGCACCTACTTCCGATGGATTTGCCCCTTTATCGAATCCCATTGATTATCCCCTCGTCCTTCAACATTAGTTAGTTTCGTCTCTGGCGTCATCAACGTCGCCCATGTTCTCCACCGAAGTAGCCGATGTCATTGTTATCATGCCCCCGTCTGTCATCATCACCAGAAGTACTGAAGGAACGCCTACCAAATTCATCATCTCGACCTCCTCGGGGCTGCAGAGCTTCATCAGACATCAGTCAACCTCCTCGAGTTCACCTCTCCGGAGTCATCACTAGTACAAGCTTCACCATAAGCAGGGGGTCGTGGTCCTCACGCCAATCACAATCACCAGATCCTCACACTCTCGAACCAGGCGGATCAAACCCCTCGAACTACACTCGTCGAGCAAGCCTATATATGTGACGTAAACCTCGATTTCATCGCCGAGCAAATCGGTATATAGCGCAAGCCTTTCCCAATCACAGAGTAACCTTGTGGTGAAGAAAGCCTTTGTGGAGCAACAGAGCTTTCCGCGAAGCATGCAGGCTTCCGCCTCAACGCACAACAATCCCAAAGTAATGATGCCTTCGTTCTCACAAAGCAACAAAGCCTTCGCTCTCGCGAAGCAACAAAGCCTTCATCCTCACGAAGCAATCGACTACCTTATCCCCTCATAACGAGGAGCATGCCGTCACCACCATCTCAAACATAAGCAATCCGAAATCACGGGCCTCGCTGGGGCTAAGGATTCGTTTTGGTTTCCTTAGAGTACCATCAAACCTGAAGCGCACGACTCACAACTCCGAGGCCTCGCGTAGCATGTGACCCACGCGAATGCAATCGCTCGGGGCTGGGCCATCTTATCGATGCGCACTTACTGCTCGGGCTCTATCGCTCCATTACCAAGTAACAAGTATGAATGCTCGGGGCTCCTTTATCTAGTTTACAAAAATAAGCAATCCGAAACTCGACCACCAATGCACCACGATCGAGAGAATGGGTCCATGGTGTATAACAGAAATAATTGTTCTTTAACAAAACTTTGTGTATATGGAGACCAGAAAGCAACAATATTAATGTCGTCATACAAACGTACACGAAGATGGCGCGTGAAGCTCATGCGTAATCCCTTCGTTAAGATTGAAGCGAGCCGATTTCTCGTTTCCTATCTCCTAGTGGCTAATTAAGAATGTCGGAGCCCATACAACCACTAAGTCCGGGTTTGTCCATGATCGGGTAACCCGCGGTCCCGTGACCAGTGAAAGACAATGGCATTTCCTTAAAAGTTCCGTACAAGAACATGTGTCCGAAAATTCACGTAGAAGATCATAGCAATGTTCAAAGACGATTGTACAAAGTATACAACCCGGAAGAGGTCCAACTAAGCAAGTCTTCGTCTTCCCTTCACGAAGACGAAGGACTTGCGGGGCTGGATGTTGGACCGTATTAGGCCCAAAAGCCCAAAGGCCCAATATGATTAAGATTAGTATAAATAGATTGATCATTAGGTTAAAAGAGGGGGATTTTAGAAGATCAGAGGATGAGAGGGCCGGGGGGTTAATCATCAGCATCTGCCGCCAAAACAGAGGTCTTTGGCCGGTGGCCTGAGTTCGCCCTCCCGATGTCACCGCGCTGATCAAACCTCGTCACCGGAGTTGCTAAGATCGACGAAGCTAGGAACTCGTCTGCTCGTGCCCCACCGGAAGCCAGGCGTAGCTGCTTGAACCTCCCACCGCTCGTCCATGCCGGAACAGAGGTCCGCCTCATCGATTTCCCTTGCTCCGCCAAGAGCGGGATCTCGCCTCCTCGCCCACCGCCTCTCGCCGATCAAGTTCTCCGGCCTCACCCTCTCGAGCTCCGTTTGTCATCCTCGTCGGAAGCAGAGACGAGCCCCTCGACGCGACTTCTGCGAGCCTCGTCGGAGCATACTCTTGCACCCCGAACCTCGCTATCTGAGTTCCTCGGTTGAGCCTACTAAGCCTCCTCCGCTATCGTCGGTACGCACATCGCTTGAACCTCGTCGAGATGTCTCACCAAAACTCTGACTCGGAGCTCCAACTTCCCTCTCGACGATGACAGGAGGAAGGGGTGAATTTCCCGACCCAGATTTCATCGTCGAGCCCTGTTTGATGAGCTTCACCGATGGCCTATTCGACAGGAGGCTGTACGTCGTACGGGGAGACTTTGTTTGGACCGAGGAAGAAGACACGCCACAAAGCTGAACATGTTTTGACCATGGGCCGGTCACTCGTCTGGGCCCGTCAGCACGTGAAGACCCACAGATCCAACCTTCACTTGGGCCTGACTTCAAGTATTGGGCCGACCATACATCAAAGGGAATTAAGTCCCCTTATTTGGGCTTGTGGTACATCTAGTCAACAAAGAGTTAAGTATGAATTATATATTAATTATCTCCATTAAGTATGAATTATGTATCATGGCTCCGTCCGAGCGTGCCATTCAGTCATGAACGAACCGTGACGTATTCACACCGCTTGTATCGTATTCACGGTACTTCATAGCGGGTAAAATATACCGGGAGGGACGTATTCATCCCCTCCCAAGGAGGAGTCATCCGATGAAACGAGACATAGATATTTGTAATCTTGATACTCGATCAATCAATTATATTATATATGTGCATATTTGAATATACTACTGACTTGGGCGTCGGAGAGCCCGTCCCGGAGACCCCCACCTCCGGTTCTGGGCCTTTTTGCAGGTATTTAAAGATATCAACTCGGAACCGATGGACGAAAGTCTCGGACTCTGGGAGCTTAAACCGTCTTTACCCTCAGCTAAGGAAGTCAAGAGTGAAATCTAAGCCTCTCGTCGAGACGTGTTGACTTGACGAGGAACTTGTGCCTCAACAAGAGTAGCAATATGAAAGCTATAGCGAACGTTCAAGAAGATCTGTTAATGTGGGGTCGATTTGGATTCTCTCGTTGACATGTTGATTGTTCGACAACGGCAACATCGGATTCAACTTCCGCCAACAAAGACAACAATCAATTCGAGTAGCGTGTTAGTAGTGCAAAGCAATGTGAATGGTATGGAATAAATTCGAGAGAAAACAATCAATTTGAGACAACGTTCTCTTCTTCAATTGGGGAAGTACCATGGTTGGAGATGGATATCAGAAACCCTTAATCGAAGTAGCGAAGGAGATTAGACGCATAGTGAGAGAAGGGTAATAAACACAATTATGTATGTTGGATTGTTGTGACGTAACCGACTTACGAAAGCGAGTGTCACTTCCCTACATCTAATTCAGCGGAAACGTAATATGTAAAAGCTTAACAAGGTATTTATAGTGAAAACCTCAATACCAAATAGTATTGAGTAAAACCACTACCTTCTAGTTCGTCACTAGAAGGATTTGAAACTCACGTAGTCTTTTTATTGGATTTCTTGTTCGTTACAAATAGAGAACTCGGACTAACCTAAGTCACTCTTCTCTCTCTCTCGTACACAAACTCAACCCTTACAAGTGTATGAATTTATTAACCTATCTTTTCTTCTTTGTGTTTCACGCGCACGTACATAGAAATGTCGTCGTCTATTTATACTAAATAACTTGGTATCAAGATACGTATCAATATCCGATCTTTATCTTTTATCTTGTTGGCCCTTGACCGGCCCAATACTTAAGTCTTCCTATCTTTGCATCCGAGTATCTTCTCCAAAGATATCTTCGTTTGACATACCTTAACCGCTTGATTAGATATAATATATCTTTTTTGTCCGGATATCTTTTTCAAAGATATTCTTGTTCAACTCACTTCAACCATATGTCTTGATAGATTTAATCCGTTGTAATCCTTTTATTTGCGTATCTCTTCCTTGACCGGTTTCTCATTCCTTAATGTGGAAAGATTTCTTTTCAGTTTCGAAGTCGCTTCCCTGATATGGAAAGTTTCCTAGTAAGGAAACTTCCCTAAAATAGCAACTGCATATAACACTCAGGTAAGCGAGTTAGGAAATGACTTGTACACATGAAAACTAAGGAACCCTAACAAATTCCCCTTTTTGATGGTGACAAACACTTTAAACATTTTAAGAATAATATCGAAGGCAATAAAAGGATTTCACATAGATACTAGCTAGTTCCCCCTAAACGTCTTACATAGTCTACCTATTAAGCGACTTCCCCCTCAGAATAGTAACCCTGGCAACTTTTTCCCTTTTGGCATCATCAAAAAGCAAGATATGAGATGTGGGAAGCATAAAGTATGGCAGGAAAGCGAGCATTTCATAAGAACATACAAGGATGCCTTGCGCACGCAAACACACCCTAGAAATTATCCATCACAAACAACAAGTTTTCAGGCAAGTCAGACAAACAAAACACAAAAGCATAGCAACAAAAGCAAAAGAAAAGTGGGATTGATAGTTGGGAGTTGTGTTATGGGGGATCAACACGGATTGAGGGGAGCAAGCTACTCGGCGTCAGAGTCATCCACCGACTCGACACCCGGAGCCGCCATGGAATCGATTTCAGCACTCAGTCGGTCTGCCGCTGCTAGTAAGCTTGCCATGAGGGTACGCAGGTTACGCTGTTTGGGTGTCTCTTGTTTGGGACTCTGATGTGGAGCTCTGGTCCATCCTGCATCTGTCTTGGTAAACTTCATCTTGAGCAGAGTTTCATCATTCAGGGGCTTGGCTAGGACTATATCGCCAGGACGCTCGTCGTAGAGCTCATGATATTGCAGAATCTGGCAGACAATAGAAGGAAAAGGCAGAGCATGAGTCTGTTGGTGACAGTATGAGCCATATGTTTGAGAATGATTTGGGGGAGATTGATTTTCTCTTTGCGCATGAGTTTGTCTAGCAACACCACATCTTGAATGATCATCACATTCTTCTTTTGTTCACGAGGGATAATGTTAGACAACACTAGGAGATGGAGAACACAAGAAGTGAGAGGCATATTCAGAGTGGAAAGTTCACCAGATAACACCACAGTTGGATCACCGCAGACAGAACGCACAGATTCAACTAAAAAATCCTACGAGCCAGGCTCCTTTGACGTAGATGTCGTCCCCATCATGGGGAACGTTCAGTAAAAGCCCTAACTCCATACTACTAATTGTATACTTTCGCTGATTTATCATATAGTACCGCACAGGCCGATATCACTTTCAACTAGATGGAATGGCGAAAACAAGGTTCGGACGAGATTGGCATTAATTGATACATGTGGAGAAAACAGAGATCCCCATTGTTGAAAATCGAAGAGGTCTTGAACAGAGCTTAGAGAATTTGCTGCAAGAAAGTCGGTGGTGAACCCCATTTCCTTGATGATGGTGCGGGCCTGCATATCGCGTGCAGCGGGAAGTGAGTCCTTAATTTTGACAGTGGTTCGAAGAACCTTGACCGGAGGAGATTGGGCTCGATTTTTGGTAGAAGCGTGCTTTTGGCGCTTGGAAGGAGCTGCAGCGGGAGCCTCGACTTTGATGCGCTTCGACCTTAGGGTTTCTTCGTCATCGCTGGAGGTGACGATCGTGACGTTTTTGCCGAGAATCCCTCGCTTTGAAGAAGGAGGACCGCTCATCTTGATGTGTTTCTTGCTGGTTAGGGTTTTGGAAGCTTTGGATCTTGTTGTAGCAGGCATAGTGATGTGAGGGTTAGCGGTAGGTGATTTTGGTGTTTGTGGTGGCAGAGAGGAAACGAAATCGTCGGTAACGGGGGGTGTTTGGTCTGGTGGAGATGGAGATTTGACAAGCGTATTTTGTGGAATCGCGGATGAAGGTGGAGTTTCGATGGGTGAGACGGAGGGTTTTGCCGGATGGGAGGTCGGGGGTTCATAAATGACGAGTGTGAGACAGGGTTTGGTTTCTTGAAGATCGGGGCTAGGGTTTTGGCTTGTCTGGTGATCAGGAACGAAGGAGGGTGGAGTGGAGAGCTTCGAGAGGTCTAGTCCCATGGCCAGGAGTTTAGCCATGAGGGATTCGGCTGTACCGGTGGAGGAGATGAGTTTTTCGGCCATGGATGAAGATGGAGGGACACAAAGGAGCAAGAGAGTGTTTGTAGAATAGGGGAGAAGTGGGATCAGTAAAGTAAAGGAGAGAGAAATTGGGAGGGAGAGATGAACCTGTTTGTGTGGATTCAAACTTGCATGGGAAGTTGTACCGCGGTCTTTTCGTCTGTTCATTCAGAAGTCATCAGTCTGAGCGTTCACACTGAGTACATACTTTTCCAGTTTAACCCTTTATTTTCTCTGTTGTCAGATGCGTCCGTTTAGTGCGAGAAGACGGCTAACTCGATTACCTCGTCGCTTACGTCCTCAAATACGTGCTGATAGTGTAGGTGTGTAATGAATGAGGACATGTACCAAAGGTGGTCTCTCAAATAGATCGTTACACAGAAAACATATATATATGATAGTGTTTAATTATGTGTGGATTGATAGATCCAGTATATGTACGAAAGAAAGGCTCATAAGATTTTTCATGCCACACAAGGCTTTGGGACACTGTAGATTTCCTCCGTCACTTGGGCTTATAATGTTGGGCTAAAAAATCACCGGGAGGAATCTTTTGGCTTGAAAGAAAGGCCTTTATGAATTGTAAATCAAAAATATCCAAAAACAAGGAGTATGCGACTAGGAAAGTGACTAAGATTGCGATGCATGGAAGGCAAATAGGTATAATCTAGACATGCTAATCATTCAAGACATAAATTATGGAGCACACAATCAACACGTCAAGCATGATTTCACCCAATCATCAAGAGAGGCATATAGGAATAATATTTAGTTGAGGGAAGTCATACGAAGCCGCTCAAAAGGTTCCCTGTTGAGTGCCTTTGTGAAGATGTCTCCAATTTGATTCTCTCTGCTACATAAGTTCATTGAGACTATCCCCTTTTCCACACAATCAAGAAGAAAGTGATGCCTGATTTCGATATGCATTGTTCTAGAATGTTGCACAGGGTTTTTAGAGATATTAATAGCACTAGTGTTATCACATTGTATAGGAACTGTATCAAGAAAAATGCCAAAGTCTCTTAGCTGTTGTTTAAGCCACAATAGTTGTGAGCAACATGCGGCTGCAGCTATGTATTCAGCTTCTGTTGTGGAGATGGCAACTGACGTTTGTTTCTTGGAGCCCCAAGAGACAAGACACGGTCCAAGGAATTGTGCCATTCCTGATGTAGATTTTTTTATCTACCTTGTCTCCTACGAAGTCAGCATCAGTGTAGCCGACTAGTGACAAGTCGCCTCCCCTTGGATACCGCAAGCATAGATCGTTATAGCCATTGAGATATCTGAGAATTCTTTTTACAGCCTTGACGTGTGTCTCTTTTGGATTTGCCTGAAATCTAGCACATAGACATACACTATACATAACATCTAGCCTACTAGCCGTTAGATGAAGCAAAGATCCTATCATGCCTCTATATAAAGTTTGGTCAACATCCTTTTCTCTTTCATCTTTACCTAGGGAATCATTTGGTGACATAGGTGTAGAGAAGGGTTTAGATTCATTCATACCAAATTTCTTGATGCATTCATGATGTACTTTTGTTGATGTACCTTAGTCCCTTCCCCTGGATTGAACT
>NW_027366145.1:0-79963 GCF_046119375.1 Phyllobates terribilis
AATGTGGAGATATTACTGTTTGTGCATTTACAATATTCATTGATTTTTGCCATTGAAAAACATGTTTTTCATATACCAGAAATGTTTGAAGCTACTGACTGAATGAAAGGAGCTGGCATCTCACTCTCTTTGAATCTTCTTTATCATGCTAGGATTAACAGGAAAAAGCTAAAAATTTCAGAATTGCACCGTGCAATGTGGAGATATTACTGTTTGTGCATTTACAATATTCATTGATTTTTGCCATTGAAAAACATGTTTTTCATATACCAGAAATGTTTGAAGCTACTGACTGAATGAAAGGAGCTGGCATCTCACTCTCTTTGAATCTTCTTTATCATGCTAGGATTAACAGGAAAAAGCTAAAAATTTCAGAATTGCACCGTGCAATGTGGAGATATTACTGTTTGTGCATTTACAATATTCATTGATTTTTGCCATTGAAAAACATGTTTTTCATATACCAGAAATGTTTGAAGCTACTGACTGAATGAAAGGAGCTGGCATCTCACTCTCTTTGAATCTTCTTTATCATGCTAGGATTAACAGGAAAAAGCTAAAAATTTCAGAATTGCACCGTGCAATGTGGAGATATTACTGTTTGTGCATTTACAATATTCATTGATTTTTGCCATTGAAAAACATGTTTTTCATATACCAGAAATGTTTGAAGCTACTGACTGAATGAAAGGAGCTGGCATCTCACTCTCTTTGAATCTTCTTTATCATGCTAGGATTAGCAGGAAAAGCAAAAAATTTCAGAATTGCACCGTGCAATGTGGAGATATTACTGTTTGTGCATTTACAATATTCATTGATTTTTGCCATTGAAAAACATGTTTTTCATATACCAGAAATGTTTGAAGCTACTGACTGAATGAAAGGAGCTGGCATCTCACTCTCTTTGAATCTTCTTTATCATGCTAGGATTAGCAGGAAAAAGCAAAAAATTTCAGAATTGCACCGTGCAATGTGGAGATATTACTGTTTGTGCATTTACAATATTCATTGATTTTTGCCATTGAAAAACATGTTTTCCTATACCAGAAATGTTTGAAGCTACTGACTGAATGAAAGGAGCTGGCATCTCACTCTCTTTGAATCTTCTTTATCATGCTAGGATTAACAGGAAAAAGCTAAAAATTTCAGAATTGCACCGTGCAATGTGGAGATATTACTGTTTGTGCATTTACAATATTCATTGATTTTTGCCATTGAAAAACATGTTTTTCATATACCAGAAATGTTTGAAGCTACTGACTGAATGAAAGGAGCTGGCATCTCACTCTCTTTGAATCTTCTTTATCATGCTAGGATTAACAGGAAAAAGCTAAAAATTTCAGAATTGCACCGTGCAATGTGGAGATATTACTGTTTGTGCATTTACAATATTCATTGATTTTTGCCATTGAAAAACGTTTTCCCAGAAATGTTTGAAGCTACTGACTGAATGAAAGGAGCTGGCATCTCACTCTCTTTGAATCTTCTTTATCATGCTAGGATTAACAGGAAAAAGCTAAAAATTTCAGAATTGCACCGTGCAATGTGGAGATATTACTGTTTGTGCATTTACAATATTCATTGATTTTTGCCATTGAAAAACATGTTTTTCATATACCAGAAATGTTTGAAGCTACTGACTGAATGAAAGGAGCTGGCATCTCACTCTCTTTGAATCTTCTTTATCATGCTAGGATTAACAGGAAAAAGCTAAAAATTTCAGAATTGCACCGTGCAATGTGGAGATATTACTGTTTGTGCATTTACAATATTCATTGATTTTTGCCATTGAAAAACATGTTTTTCATATACCAGAAATGTTTGAAGCTACTGACTGAATGAAAGGAGCTGGCATCTCACTCTCTTTGAATCTTCTTTATCATGCTAGGATTAGCAGGAAAAAGCTAAAAATTTCAGAATTGCACCGTGCAATGTGGAGATATTACTGTTTGTGCATTTACAATATTCATTGATTTTTGCCATTGAAAAACATGTTTTTCATATACCAGAAATGTTTGAAGCTACTGACTGAATGAAAGGAGCTGGCATCTCACTCTCTTTGAATCTTCTTTATCATGCTAGGATTAACAGGAAAAAGCTAAAAATTTCAGAATTGCACCGTGCAATGTGGAGATATTACTGTTTGTGCATTTACAATATTCATTGATTTTTGCCATTGAAAAACATGTTTTTCATATACCAGAAATGTTTGAAGCTACTGACTGAATGAAAGGAGCTGGCATCTCACTCTCTTTGAATCTTCTTTATCATGCTAGGATTAACAGGAAAAAGCTAAAAATTTCAGAATTGCACCGTGCAATGTGGAGATATTACTGTTTGTGCATTTACAATATTCATTGATTTTTGCCATTGAAAAACGTCCAGAAATGTTTGAAGCTACTGACTGAATGAAAGGAGCTGGCATCTCACTCTCTTTGAATCTTCTTTATCATGCTAGGATTAACAGGAAAAAGCTAAAAATTTCAGAATTGCACCGTGCAATGTGGAGATATTACTGTTTGTGCATTTACAATATTCATTGATTTTTGCCATTGAAAAACGTCCAGAAATGTTTGAAGCTACTGACTGAATGAAAGGAGCTGGCATCTCACTCTCTTTGAATCTTCTTTATCATGCTAGGATTAACAGGAAAAAGCTAAAAATTTCAGAATTGCACCGTGCAATGTGGAGATATTACTGTTTGTGCATTTACAATATTCATTGATTTTTGCCATTGAAAAACAATGTTTTTCATATACCAGAAATGTTTGAAGCTACTGACTGAATGAAAGGAGCTGGCATCTCACTCTCTTTGAATCTTCTTTATCATGCTAGGATTAACAGGAAAAAGCTAAAAATTTCAGAATTGCACCGTGCAATGTGGAGATATTACTGTTTGTGCATTTACAATATTCATTGATTTTTGCCATTGAAAAACATGTTTTTCATATACCAGAAATGTTTGAAGCTACTGACTGAATGAAAGGAGCTGGCATCTCACTCTCTTTGAATCTTCTTTATCATGCTAGGATTAACAGGAAAAAGCTAAAAATTTCAGAATTGCACCGTGCAATGTGGAGATATTACTGTTTGTGCATTTACAATATTCATTGATTTTTGCCATTGAAAAACGTCCAGAAATGTTTGAAGCTACTGACTGAATGAAAGGAGCTGGCATCTCACTCTCTTTGAATCTTCTTTATCATGCTAGGATTAACAGGAAAAAGCTAAAAATTTCAGAATTGCACCGTGCAATGTGGAGATATTACTGTTTGTGCATTTACAATATTCATTGATTTTTGCCATTGAAAACATGTTTTTCATATACCAGAAATGTTTGAAGCTACTGACTGAATGAAAGGAGCTGGCATCTCACTCTCTTTGAATCTTCTTTATCATGCTAGGATTAACAGGAAAAAGCTAAAAATTTCAGAATTGCACCGTGCAATGTGGAGATATTACTGTTTGTGCATTTACAATATTCATTGATTTTTGCCATTGAAAAACATGTTTTTCATATACCAGAAATGTTTGAAGCTACTGACTGAATGAAAGGAGCTGGCATCTCACTCTCTTTGAATCTTCTTTATCATGCTAGGATTAACAGGAAAAAGCTAAAAATTTCAGAATTGCACCGTGCAATGTGGAGATATTACTGTTTGTGCATTTACAATATTCATTGATTTTTGCCATTGAAAAACGTCCAGAAATGTTTGAAGCTACTGACTGAATGAAAGGAGCTGGCATCTCACTCTCTTTGAATCTTCTTTATCATGCTAGGATTAACAGGAAAAAGCTAAAAATTTCAGAATTGCACCGTGCAATGTGGAGATATTACTGTTTGTGCATTTACAATATTCATTGATTTTTGCCATTGAAAAACATGTTTTCATATACCAGAAATGTTTGAAGCTACTGACTGAATGAAAGGAGCTGGCATCTCACTCTCTTTGAATCTTCTTTATCATGCTAGGATTAACAGGAAAAAGCTAAAAATTTCAGAATTGCACCGTGCAATGTGGAGATATTACTGTTTGTGCATTTACAATATTCATTGATTTTTGCCATTGAAAAACGTCCAGAAATGTTTGAAGCTACTGACTGAATGAAAGGAGCTGGCATCTCACTCTCTTTGAATCTTCTTTATCATGCTAGGATTAACAGGAAAAAGCTAAAAATTTCAGAATTGCACCGTGCAATGTGGAGATATTACTGTTTGTGCATTTACAATATTCATTGATTTTTGCCATTGAAAAACATGTTTTTCATATACCAGAAATGTTTGAAGCTACTGACTGAATGAAAGGAGCTGGCATCTCACTCTCTTTGAATCTTCTTTATCATGCTAGGATTAACAGGAAAAAGCTAAAAATTTCAGAATTGCACCGTGCAATGTGGAGATATTACTGTTTGTGCATTTACAATATTCATTGATTTTTGCCATTGAAAAACGTCCAGAAATGTTTGAAGCTACTGACTGAATGAAAGGAGCTGGCATCTCACTCTCTTTGAATCTTCTTTATCATGCTAGGATTAACAGGAAAAAGCTAAAAATTTCAGAATTGCACCGTGCAATGTGGAGATATTACTGTTTGTGCATTTACAATATTCATTGATTTTTGCCATTGAAAAACATGTTTTTCATATACCAGAAATGTTTGAAGCTACTGACTGAATGAAAGGAGCTGGCATCTCACTCTCTTTGAATCTTCTTTATCATGCTAGGATTAACAGGAAAAAGCTAAAAATTTCAGAATTGCACCGTGCAATGTGGAGATATTACTGTTTGTGCATTTACAATATTCATTGATTTTTGCCATTGAAAACGTCCAGAAATGTTTGAAGCTACTGACTGAATGAAAGGAGCTGGCATCTCACTCTCTTTGAATCTTCTTTATCATGCTAGGATTAACAGGAAAAAGCTAAAAATTTCAGAATTGCACCGTGCAATGTGGAGATATTACTGTTTGTGCATTTACAATATTCATTGATTTTTGCCATTGAAAAACATGTTTTTCATATACCAGAAATGTTTGAAGCTACTGACTGAATGAAAGGAGCTGGCATCTCACTCTCTTTGAATCTTCTTTATCATGCTAGGATTAACAGGAAAAAGCAAAAAATTTCAGAATTGCACCGTGCAATGTGGAGATATTACTGTTTGTGCATTTACAATATTCATTGATTTTTGCCATTGAAAAACGTCCAGAAATGTTTGAAGCTACTGACTGAATGAAAGGAGCTGGCATCTCACTCTCTTTGAATCTTCTTTATCATGCTAGGATTAACAGGAAAAAGCTAAAAATTTCAGAATTGCACCGTGCAATGTGGAGATATTACTGTTTGTGCATTTACAATATTCATTGATTTTTGCCATTGAAAAACATGTTTTTCATATACCAGAAATGTTTGAAGCTACTGACTGAATGAAAGGAGCTGGCATCTCACTCTCTTTGAATCTTCTTTATCATGCTAGGATTAACAGGAAAAAGCTAAAAATTTCAGAATTGCACCGTGCAATGTGGAGATATTACTGTTTGTGCATTTACAATATTCATTGATTTTTGCCATTGAAAAACGTCCAGAAATGTTTGAAGCTACTGACTGAATGAAAGGAGCTGGCATCTCACTCTCTTTGAATCTTCTTTATCATGCTAGGATTAACAGGAAAAAGCTAAAAATTTCAGAATTGCACCGTGCAATGTGGAGATATTACTGTTTGTGCATTTACAATATTCATTGATTTTTGCCATTGAAAAACATGTTTTTCATATACCAGAAATGTTTGAAGCTACTGACTGAATGAAAGGAGCTGGCATCTCACTCTCTTTGAATCTTCTTTATCATGCTAGGATTAACAGGAAAAAGCAAAAAATTTCAGAATTGCACCGTGCAATGTGGAGATATTACTGTTTGTGCATTTACAATATTCATTGATTTTTGCCATTGAAAAACGTCCAGAAATGTTTGAAGCTACTGACTGAATGAAAGGAGCTGGCATCTCACTCTCTTTGAATCTTCTTTATCATGCTAGGATTAACAGGAAAAAGCTAAAAATTTCAGAATTGCACCGTGCAATGTGGAGATATTACTGTTTGTGCATTTACAATATTCATTGATTTTTGCCATTGAAAAACGTCCAGAAATGTTTGAAGCTACTGACTGAATGAAAGGAGCTGGCATCTCACTCTCTTTGAATCTTCTTTATCATGCTAGGATTAACAGGAAAAAGCAAAAAATTTCAGAATTGCACCGTGCAATGTGGAGATATTACTGTTTGTGCATTTACAATATTCATTGATTTTTGCCATTGAAAAACATGTTTTTCATATACCAGAAATGTTTGAAGCTACTGACTGAATGAAAGGAGCTGGCATCTCACTCTCTTTGAATCTTCTTTATCATGCTAGGATTAGCAGGAAAAAGCTAAAAATTTCAGAATTGCACCGTGCAATGTGGAGATATTACTGTTTGTGCATTTACAATATTCATTGATTTTTGCCATTGAAAAACATGTTTTTCATATACCAGAAATGTTTGAAGCTACTGACTGAATGAAAGGAGCTGGCATCTCACTCTCTTTGAATCTTCTTTATCATGCTAGGATTAACAGGAAAAAGCTAAAAATTTCAGAATTGCACCGTGCAATGTGGAGATATTACTGTTTGTGCATTTACAATATTCATTGATTTTTGCCATTGAAAAACATGTTTTTCATATACCAGAAATGTTTGAAGCTACTGACTGAATGAAAGGAGCTGGCATCTCACTCTCTTTGAATCTTCTTTATCATGCTAGGATTAACAGGAAAAAGCTAAAAATTTCAGAATTGCACCGTGCAATGTGGAGATATTACTGTTTGTGCATTTACAATATTCATTGATTTTTGCCATTGAAAAACGTCCAGAAATGTTTGAAGCTACTGACTGAATGAAAGGAGCTGGCATCTCACTCTCTTTGAATCTTCTTTATCATGCTAGGATTAACAGGAAAAAGCTAAAAATTTCAGAATTGCACCGTGCAATGTGGAGATATTACTGTTTGTGCATTTACAATATTCATTGATTTTTGCCATTGAAAAACGTCCAGAAATGTTTGAAGCTACTGACTGAATGAAAGGAGCTGGCATCTCACTCTCTTTGAATCTTCTTTATCATGCTAGGATTAACAGGAAAAAGCTAAAAATTTCAGAATTGCACCGTGCAATGTGGAGATATTACTGTTTGTGCATTTACAATATTCATTGATTTTTGCCATTGAAAAACAATGTTTTTCATATACCAGAAATGTTTGAAGCTACTGACTGAATGAAAGGAGCTGGCATCTCACTCTCTTTGAATCTTCTTTATCATGCTAGGATTAACAGGAAAAAGCTAAAAATTTCAGAATTGCACCGTGCAATGTGGAGATATTACTGTTTGTGCATTTACAATATTCATTGATTTTTGCCATTGAAAAACATGTTTTTCATATACCAGAAATGTTTGAAGCTACTGACTGAATGAAAGGAGCTGGCATCTCACTCTCTTTGAATCTTCTTTATCATGCTAGGATTAACAGGAAAAAGCTAAAAATTTCAGAATTGCACCGTGCAATGTGGAGATATTACTGTTTGTGCATTTACAATATTCATTGATTTTTGCCATTGAAAAACGTCCAGAAATGTTTGAAGCTACTGACTGAATGAAAGGAGCTGGCATCTCACTCTCTTTGAATCTTCTTTATCATGCTAGGATTAACAGGAAAAAGCTAAAAATTTCAGAATTGCACCGTGCAATGTGGAGATATTACTGTTTGTGCATTTACAATATTCATTGATTTTTGCCATTGAAAAACGTCCAGAAATGTTTGAAGCTACTGACTGAATGAAAGGAGCTGGCATCTCACTCTCTTTGAATCTTCTTTATCATGCTAGGATTAACAGGAAAAAGCTAAAAATTTCAGAATTGCACCGTGCAATGTGGAGATATTACTGTTTGTGCATTTACAATATTCATTGATTTTTGCCATTGAAAAACATGTTTTTCATATACCAGAAATGTTTGAAGCTACTGACTGAATGAAAGGAGCTGGCATCTCACTCTCTTTGAATCTTCTTTATCATGCTAGGATTAACAGGAAAAAGCTAAAAATTTCAGAATTGCACCGTGCAATGTGGAGATATTACTGTTTGTGCATTTACAATATTCATTGATTTTTGCCATTGAAAAACGTCCAGAAATGTTTGAAGCTACTGACTGAATGAAAGGAGCTGGCATCTCACTCTCTTTGAATCTTCTTTATCATGCTAGGATTAACAGGAAAAAGCTAAAAATTTCAGAATTGCACCGTGCAATGTGGAGATATTACTGTTTGTGCATTTACAATATTCATTGATTTTTGCCATTGAAAAACATGTTTTTCATATACCAGAAATGTTTGAAGCTACTGACTGAATGAAAGGAGCTGGCATCTCACTCTCTTTGAATCTTCTTTATCATGCTAGGATTAACAGGAAAAAGCTAAAAATTTCAGAATTGCACCGTGCAATGTGGAGATATTACTGTTTGTGCATTTACAATATTCATTGATTTTTGCCATTGAAAAACGTCCAGAAATGTTTGAAGCTACTGACTGAATGAAAGGAGCTGGCATCTCACTCTCTTTGAATCTTCTTTATCATGCTAGGATTAACAGGAAAAAGCTAAAAATTTCAGAATTGCACCGTGCAATGTGGAGATATTACTGTTTGTGCATTTACAATATTCATTGATTTTTGCCATTGAAAAACATGTTTTTCATATACCAGAAATGTTTGAAGCTACTGACTGAATGAAAGGAGCTGGCATCTCACTCTCTTTGAATCTTCTTTATCATGCTAGGATTAACAGGAAAAAGCTAAAAATTTCAGAATTGCACCGTGCAATGTGGAGATATTACTGTTTGTGCATTTACAATATTCATTGATTTTTGCCATTGAAAAACGTCCAGAAATGTTTGAAGCTACTGACTGAATGAAAGGAGCTGGCATCTCACTCTCTTTGAATCTTCTTTATCATGCTAGGATTAACAGGAAAAAGCTAAAAATTTCAGAATTGCACCGTGCAATGTGGAGATATTACTGTTTGTGCATTTACAATATTCATTGATTTTTGCCATTGAAAAACATGTTTTTCATATACCAGAAATGTTTGAAGCTACTGACTGAATGAAAGGAGCTGGCATCTCACTCTCTTTGAATCTTCTTTATCATGCTAGGATTAACAGGAAAAAGCTAAAAATTTCAGAATTGCACCGTGCAATGTGGAGATATTACTGTTTGTGCATTTACAATATTCATTGATTTTTGCCATTGAAAAACGTCCAGAAATGTTTGAAGCTACTGACTGAATGAAAGGAGCTGGCATCTCACTCTCTTTGAATCTTCTTTATCATGCTAGGATTAACAGGAAAAAGCTAAAAATTTCAGAATTGCACCGTGCAATGTGGAGATATTACTGTTTGTGCATTTACAATATTCATTGATTTTTGCCATTGAAAAACATGTTTTTCATATACCAGAAATGTTTGAAGCTACTGACTGAATGAAAGGAGCTGGCATCTCACTCTCTTTGAATCTTCTTTATCATGCTAGGATTAACAGGAAAAAGCAAAAAATTTCAGAATTGCACCGTGCAATGTGGAGATATTACTGTTTGTGCATTTACAATATTCATTGATTTTTGCCATTGAAAAACGTCCAGAAATGTTTGAAGCTACTGACTGAATGAAAGGAGCTGGCATCTCACTCTCTTTGAATCTTCTTTATCATGCTAGGATTAACAGGAAAAAGCTAAAAATTTCAGAATTGCACCGTGCAATGTGGAGATATTACTGTTTGTGCATTTACAATATTCATTGATTTTTGCCATTGAAAAACATGTTTTTCATATACCAGAAATGTTTGAAGCTACTGACTGAATGAAAGGAGCTGGCATCTCACTCTCTTTGAATCTTCTTTATCATGCTAGGATTAGCAGGAAAAAGCAAAAAATTTCAGAATTGCACCGTGCAATGTGGAGATATTACTGTTTGTGCATTTACAATATTCATTGATTTTTGCCATTGAAAAACGTCCAGAAATGTTTGAAGCTACTGACTGAATGAAAGGAGCTGGCATCTCACTCTCTTTGAATCTTCTTTATCATGCTAGGATTAACAGGAAAAAGCTAAAAATTTCAGAATTGCACCGTGCAATGTGGAGATATTACTGTTTGTGCATTTACAATATTCATTGATTTTTGCCATTGAAAAACATGTTTTTCATATACCAGAAATGTTTGAAGCTACTGACTGAATGAAAGGAGCTGGCATCTCACTCTCTTTGAATCTTCTTTATCATGCTAGGATTAACAGGAAAAAGCTAAAAATTTCAGAATTGCACCGTGCAATGTGGAGATATTACTGTTTGTGCATTTACAATATTCATTGATTTTTGCCATTGAAAAACGTCCAGAAATGTTTGAAGCTACTGACTGAATGAAAGGAGCTGGCATCTCACTCTCTTTGAATCTTCTTTATCATGCTAGGATTAACAGGAAAAAGCTAAAAATTTCAGAATTGCACCGTGCAATGTGGAGATATTACTGTTTGTGCATTTACAATATTCATTGATTTTTGCCATTGAAAAACATGTTTTTCATATACCAGAAATGTTTGAAGCTACTGACTGAATGAAAGGAGCTGGCATCTCACTCTCTTTGAATCTTCTTTATCATGCTAGGATTAACAGGAAAAAGCTAAAAATTTCAGAATTGCACCGTGCAATGTGGAGATATTACTGTTTGTGCATTTACAATATTCATTGATTTTTGCCATTGAAAAACGTCCAGAAATGTTTGAAGCTACTGACTGAATGAAAGGAGCTGGCATCTCACTCTCTTTGAATCTTCTTTATCATGCTAGGATTAACAGGAAAAAGCTAAAAATTTCAGAATTGCACCGTGCAATGTGGAGATATTACTGTTTGTGCATTTACAATATTCATTGATTTTTGCCATTGAAAAACATGTTTTTCATATACCAGAAATGTTTGAAGCTACTGACTGAATGAAAGGAGCTGGCATCTCACTCTCTTTGAATCTTCTTTATCATGCTAGGATTAACAGGAAAAAGCAAAAAATTTCAGAATTGCACCGTGCAATGTGGAGATATTACTGTTTGTGCATTTACAATAGTCATTGATTTTTGCCATTGAAAAACGTCCAGAAATGTTTGAAGCTACTGACTGAATGAAAGGAGCTGGCATCTCACTCTCTTTGAATCTTCTTTATCATGCTAGGATTAACAGGAAAAAGCTAAAAATTTCAGAATTGCACCGTGCAATGTGGAGATATTACTGTTTGTGCATTTACAATATTCATTGATTTTTGCCATTGAAAAACATGTTTTTCATATACCAGAAATGTTTGAAGCTACTGACTGAATGAAAGGAGCTGGCATCTCACTCTCTTTGAATCTTCTTTATCATGCTAGGATTAGCAGGAAAAAGCAAAAAATTTCAGAATTGCACCGTGCAATGTGGAGATATTACTGTTTGTGCATTTACAATATTCATTGATTTTTGCCATTGAAAAACGTCCAGAAATGTTTGAAGCTACTGACTGAATGAAAGGAGCTGGCATCTCTCTCTCTTTGAATCTTCTTTATCATGCTAGGATTAACAGGAAAAAGCTAAAAATTTCAGAATTGCACCGTGCAATGTGGAGATATTACTGTTTGTGCATTTACAATATTCATTGATTTTTGCCATTGAAAAACATGTTTTTCATATACCAGAAATGTTTGAAGCTACTGACTGAATGAAAGGAGCTGGCATCTCACTCTCTTTGAATCTTCTTTATCATGCTAGGATTAACAGGAAAAAGCTAAAAATTTCAGAATTGCACCGTGCAATGTGGAGATATTACTGTTTGTGCATTTACAATATTCATTGATTTTTGCCATTGAAAAACATGTTTTTCATATACCAGAAATGTTTGAAGCTACTGACTGAATGAAAGGAGCTGGCATCTCACTCTCTTTGAATCTTCTTTATCATGCTAGGATTAACAGGAAAAAGCTAAAAATTTCAGAATTGCACCGTGCAATGTGGAGATATTACTGTTTGTGCATTTACAATATTCATTGATTTTTGCCATTGAAAAACGTCCAGAAATGTTTGAAGCTACTGACTGAATGAAAGGAGCTGGCATCTCACTCTCTTTGAATCTTCTTTATCATGCTAGGATTAACAGGAAAAAGCTAAAAATTTCAGAATTGCACCGTGCAATGTGGAGATATTACTGTTTGTGCATTTACAATATTCATTGATTTTTGCCATTGAAAAACGTCCAGAAATGTTTGAAGCTACTGACTGAATGAAAGGAGCTGGCATCTCACTCTGAATCTTCTTTATCATGCTAGGATTAGCAGGAAAAAGCAAAAAATTTCAGAATTGCACCGTGCAATGTGGAGATATTACTGTTTGTGCATTTACAATATTCATTGATTTTTGCCATTGAAAAACATGTTTTTCATATACCAGAAATGTTTGAAGCTACTGACTGAATGAAAGGAGCTGGCATCTCACTCTCTTTGAATCTTCTTTATCATGCTAGGATTAACAGGAAAAAGCTAAAAATTTCAGAATTGCACCGTGCAATGTGGAGATATTACTGTTTGTGCATTTACAATATTCATTGATTTTTGCCATTGAAAAACATGTTTTTCATATACCAGAAATGTTTGAAGCTACTGACTGAATGAAAGGAGCTGGCATCTCACTCTCTTTGAATCTTCTTTATCATGCTAGGATTAACAGGAAAAAGCTAAAAATTTCAGAATTGCACCGTGCAATGTGGAGATATTACTGTTTGTGCATTTACAATATTCATTGATTTTTGCCATTGAAAAACGTCCAGAAATGTTTGAAGCTACTGACTGAATGAAAGGAGCTGGCATCTCACTCTCTTTGAATCTTCTTTATCATGCTAGGATTAACAGGAAAAAGCTAAAAATTTCAGAATTGCACCGTGCAATGTGGAGATATTACTGTTTGTGCATTTACAATATTCATTGATTTTTGCCATTGAAAAACATGTTTTTCATATACCAGAAATGTTTGAAGCTACTGACTGAATGAAAGGAGCTGGCATCTCACTCTCTTTGAATCTTCTTTATCATGCTAGGATTAACAGGAAAAAGCAAAAAATTTCAGAATTGCACCGTGCAATGTGGAGATATTACTGTTTGTGCATTTACAATATTCATTGATTTTTGCCATTGAAAAACGTCCAGAAATGTTTGAAGCTACTGACTGAATGAAAGGAGCTGGCATCTCACTCTCTTTGAATCTTCTTTATCATGCTAGGATTAACAGGAAAAAGCTAAAAATTTCAGAATTGCACCGTGCAATGTGGAGATATTACTGTTTGTGCATTTACAATATTCATTGATTTTTGCCATTGAAAAACATGTTTTTCATATACCAGAAATGTTTGAAGCTACTGACTGAATGAAAGGAGCTGGCATCTCACTCTCTTTGAATCTTCTTTATCATGCTAGGATTAGCAGGAAAAAGCAAAAAATTTCAGAATTGCACCGTGCAATGTGGAGATATTACTGTTTGTGCATTTACAATATTCATTGATTTTTGCCATTGAAAAACGTCCAGAAATGTTTGAAGCTACTGACTGAATGAAAGGAGCTGGCATCTCACTCTCTTTGAATCTTCTTTATCATGCTAGGATTAACAGGAAAAAGCTAAAAATTTCAGAATTGCACCGTGCAATGTGGAGATATTACTGTTTGTGCATTTACAATATTCATTGATTTTTGCCATTGAAAAACATGTTTTTCATATACCAGAAATGTTTGAAGCTACTGACTGAATGAAAGGAGCTGGCATCTCACTCTCTTTGAATCTTCTTTATCATGCTAGGATTAACAGGAAAAAGCTAAAAATTTCAGAATTGCACCGTGCAATGTGGAGATATTACTGTTTGTGCATTTACAATATTCATTGATTTTTGCCATTGAAAAACGTCCAGAAATGTTTGAAGCTACTGACTGAATGAAAGGAGCTGGCATCTCACTCTCTTTGAATCTTCTTTATCATGCTAGGATTAACAGGAAAAAGCTAAAAATTTCAGAATTGCACCGTGCAATGTGGAGATATTACTGTTTGTGCATTTACAATATTCATTGATTTTTGCCATTGAAAAACATGTTTTTCATATACCAGAAATGTTTGAAGCTACTGACTGAATGAAAGGAGCTGGCATCTCACTCTCTTTGAATCTTCTTTATCATGCTAGGATTAACAGGAAAAAGCTAAAAATTTCAGAATTGCACCGTGCAATGTGGAGATATTACTGTTTGTGCATTTACAATATTCATTGATTTTTGCCATTGAAAAACGTCCAGAAATGTTTGAAGCTACTGACTGAATGAAAGGAGCTGGCATCTCACTCTCTTTGAATCTTCTTTATCATGCTAGGATTAACAGGAAAAAGCTAAAAATTTCAGAATTGCACCGTGCAATGTGGAGATATTACTGTTTGTGCATTTACAATATTCATTGATTTTTGCCATTGAAAAACATGTTTTTCATATACCAGAAATGTTTGAAGCTACTGACTGAATGAAAGGAGCTGGCATCTCACTCTCTTTGAATCTTCTTTATCATGCTAGGATTAACAGGAAAAAGCAAAAAATTTCAGAATTGCACCGTGCAATGTGGAGATATTACTGTTTGTGCATTTACAATAGTCATTGATTTTTGCCATTGAAAAACGTCCAGAAATGTTTGAAGCTACTGACTGAATGAAAGGAGCTGGCATCTCACTCTCTTTGAATCTTCTTTATCATGCTAGGATTAACAGGAAAAAGCTAAAAATTTCAGAATTGCACCGTGCAATGTGGAGATATTACTGTTTGTGCATTTACAATATTCATTGATTTTTGCCATTGAAAAACATGTTTTTCATATACCAGAAATGTTTGAAGCTACTGACTGAATGAAAGGAGCTGGCATCTCACTCTCTTTGAATCTTCTTTATCATGCTAGGATTAGCAGGAAAAAGCAAAAAATTTCAGAATTGCACCGTGCAATGTGGAGATATTACTGTTTGTGCATTTACAATATTCATTGATTTTTGCCATTGAAAAACGTCCAGAAATGTTTGAAGCTACTGACTGAATGAAAGGAGCTGGCATCTCTCTCTCTTTGAATCTTCTTTATCATGCTAGGATTAACAGGAAAAAGCTAAAAATTTCAGAATTGCACCGTGCAATGTGGAGATATTACTGTTTGTGCATTTACAATATTCATTGATTTTTGCCATTGAAAAACATGTTTTTCATATACCAGAAATGTTTGAAGCTACTGACTGAATGAAAGGAGCTGGCATCTCACTCTCTTTGAATCTTCTTTATCATGCTAGGATTAACAGGAAAAAGCTAAAAATTTCAGAATTGCACCGTGCAATGTGGAGATATTACTGTTTGTGCATTTACAATATTCATTGATTTTTGCCATTGAAAAACATGTTTTTCATATACCAGAAATGTTTGAAGCTACTGACTGAATGAAAGGAGCTGGCATCTCACTCTCTTTGAATCTTCTTTATCATGCTAGGATTAACAGGAAAAAGCTAAAAATTTCAGAATTGCACCGTGCAATGTGGAGATATTACTGTTTGTGCATTTACAATATTCATTGATTTTTGCCATTGAAAAACGTCCAGAAATGTTTGAAGCTACTGACTGAATGAAAGGAGCTGGCATCTCACTCTCTTTGAATCTTCTTTATCATGCTAGGATTAACAGGAAAAAGCTAAAAATTTCAGAATTGCACCGTGCAATGTGGAGATATTACTGTTTGTGCATTTACAATATTCATTGATTTTTGCCATTGAAAAACGTCCAGAAATGTTTGAAGCTACTGACTGAATGAAAGGAGCTGGCATCTCACTCTGAATCTTCTTTATCATGCTAGGATTAGCAGGAAAAAGCAAAAAATTTCAGAATTGCACCGTGCAATGTGGAGATATTACTGTTTGTGCATTTACAATATTCATTGATTTTTGCCATTGAAAAACATGTTTTTCATATACCAGAAATGTTTGAAGCTACTGACTGAATGAAAGGAGCTGGCATCTCACTCTCTTTGAATCTTCTTTATCATGCTAGGATTAGCAGGAAAAAGCAAAAAATTTCAGAATTGCACCGTGCAATGTGGAGATATTACTGTTTGTGCATTTACAATATTCATTGATTTTTGCCATTGAAAAACGTCCAGAAATGTTTGAAGCTACTGACTGAATGAAAGGAGCTGGCATCTCACTCTCTTTGAATCTTCTTTATCATGCTAGGATTAACAGGAAAAAGCTAAAAATTTCAGAATTGCACCGTGCAATGTGGAGATATTACTGTTTGTGCATTTACAATATTCATTGATTTTTGCCATTGAAAAACATGTTTTTCATATACCAGAAATGTTTGAAGCTACTGACTGAATGAAAGGAGCTGGCATCTCACTCTCTTTGAATCTTCTTTATCATGCTAGGATTAACAGGAAAAAGCTAAAAATTTCAGAATTGCACCGTGCAATGTGGAGATATTACTGTTTGTGCATTTACAATATTCATTGATTTTTGCCATTGAAAAACATGTTTTTCATATACCAGAAATGTTTGAAGCTACTGACTGAATGAAAGGAGCTGGCATCTCACTCTCTTTGAATCTTCTTTATCATGCTAGGATTAACAGGAAAAAGCTAAAAATTTCAGAATTGCACCGTGCAATGTGGAGATATTACTGTTTGTGCATTTACAATATTCATTGATTTTTGCCATTGAAAAACATGTTTTTCATATACCAGAAATGTTTGAAGCTACTGACTGAATGAAAGGAGCTGGCATCTCACTCTCTTTGAATCTTCTTTATCATGCTAGGATTAACAGGAAAAAGCTAAAAATTTCAGAATTGCACCGTGCAATGTGGAGATATTACTGTTTGTGCATTTACAATATTCATTGATTTTTGCCATTGAAAAACATGTTTTTCATATACCAGAAATGTTTGAAGCTACTGACTGAATGAAAGGAGCTGGCATCTCACTCTCTTTGAATCTTCTTTATCATGCTAGGATTAACAGGAAAAAGCTAAAAATTTCAGAATTGCACCGTGCAATGTGGAGATATTACTGTTTGTGCATTTACAATATTCATTGATTTTTGCCATTGAAAAACATGTTTTTCATATACCAGAAATGTTTGAAGCTACTGACTGAATGAAAGGAGCTGGCATCTCACTCTCTTTGAATCTTCTTTATCATGCTAGGATTAGCAGGAAAAAGCAAAAAATTTCAGAATTGCACTGTGCAATGTGGAGATATTACTGTTTGTGCATTTACAATATTCATTGATTTTTGCCATTGAAAAACATGTTTTTCATATACCAGAAATGTTTGAAGCTACTGACTGAATGAAAGGAGCTGGCATCTCACTCTCTTTGAATCTTCTTTATCATGCTAGGATTAGCAGGAAAAAGCAAAAAATTTCAGAATTGCACCGTGCAATGTGGAGATATTACTGTTTGTGCATTTACAATATTCATTGATTTTTGCCATTGAAAAACATGTTTTTCATATACCAGAAATGTTTGAAGCTACTGACTGAATGAAAGGAGCTGGCATCTCACTCTCTTTGAATCTTCTTTATCATGCTAGGATTAACAGGAAAAAGCTAAAAATTTCAGAATTGCACCGTGCAATGTGGAGATATTACTGTTTGTGCATTTACAATATTCATTGATTTTTGCCATTGAAAAACATGTTTTTCATATACCAGAAATGTTTGAAGCTACTGACTGAATGAAAGGAGCTGGCATCTCACTCTCTTTGAATCTTCTTTATCATGCTAGGATTAACAGGAAAAAGCTAAAAATTTCAGAATTGCACCGTGCAATGTGGAGATATTACTGTTTGTGCATTTACAATATTCATTGATTTTTGCCATTGAAAAACATGTTTTTCATATACCAGAAATGTTTGAAGCTACTGACTGAATGAAAGGAGCTGGCATCTCACTCTCTTTGAATCTTCTTTATCATGCTAGGATTAACAGGAAAAAGCTAAAAATTTCAGAATTGCACCGTGCAATGTGGAGATATTACTGTTTGTGCATTTACAATATTCATTGATTTTTGCCATTGAAAAACATGTTTTTCATATACCAGAAATGTTTGAAGCTACTGACTGAATGAAAGGAGCTGGCATCTCACTCTCTTTGAATCTTCTTTATCATGCTAGGATTAACAGGAAAAAGCTAAAAATTTCAGAATTGCACCGTGCAATGTGGAGATATTACTGTTTGTGCATTTACAATATTCATTGATTTTTGCCATTGAAAAACATGTTTTTCATATACCAGAAATGTTTGAAGCTACTGACTGAATGAAAGGAGCTGGCATCTCACTCTCTTTGAATCTTCTTTATCATGCTAGGATTAGCAGGAAAAAGCAAAAAATTTCAGAATTGCACCGTGCAATGTGGAGATATTACTGTTTGTGCATTTACAATATTCATTGATTTTTGCCATTGAAAAACATGTTTTTCATATACCAGAAATGTTTGAAGCTACTGACTGAATGAAAGGAGCTGGCATCTCACTCTCTTTGAATCTTCTTTATCATGCTGGGATTAGCAGGAAAAAGCAAAAAATTTCAGAATTGCACCGTGCAATGTGGAGATATTACTGTTTGTGCATTTACAATATTCATTGATTTTTGCCATTGAAAAACGTCCAGAAATGTTTGAAGCTACTGACTGAATGAAAGGAGCTGGCATCTCACTCTCTTTGAATCTTCTTTATCATGCTAGGATTAACAGGAAAAAGCTAAAAATTTCAGAATTGCACCGTGCAATGTGGAGATATTACTGTTTGTGCATTTACAATATTCATTGATTTTTGCCATTGAAAAACATGTTTTTCATATACCAGAAATGTTTGAAGCTACTGACTGAATGAAAGGAGCTGGCATCTCACTCTCTTTGAATCTTCTTTATCATGCTAGGATTAACAGGAAAAAGCTAAAAATTTCAGAATTGCACCGTGCAATGTGGAGATATTACTGTTTGTGCATTTACAATATTCATTGATTTTTGCCATTGAAAAACGTCCAGAAATGTTTGAAGCTACTGACTGAATGAAAGGAGCTGGCATCTCACTCTCTTTGAATCTTCTTTATCATGCTAGGATTAACAGGAAAAAGCTAAAAATTTCAGAATTGCACCGTGCAATGTGGAGATATTACTGTTTGTGCATTTACAATATTCATTGATTTTTGCCATTGAAAAACGTCCAGAAATGTTTGAAGCTACTGACTGAATGAAAGGAGCTGGCATCTCACTCTCTTTGAATCTTCTTTATCATGCTAGGATTAACAGGAAAAAGCAAAAAATTTCAGAATTGCACCGTGCAATGTGGAGATATTACTGTTTGTGCATTTACAATATTCATTGATTTTTGCCATTGAAAAACATGTTTTTCATATACCAGAAATGTTTGAAGCTACTGACTGAATGAAAGGAGCTGGCATCTCACTCTCTTTGAATCTTCTTTATCATGCTAGGATTAGCAGGAAAAAGCAAAAAATTTCAGAATTGCACCGTGCAATGTGGAGATATTACTGTTTGTGCATTTACAATATTCATTGATTTTTGCCATTGAAAAACGTCCAGAAATGTTTGAAGCTACTGACTGAATGAAAGGAGCTGGCATCTCACTCTCTTTGAATCTTCTTTATCATGCTAGGATTAACAGGAAAAAGCAAAAAATTTCAGAATTGCACCGTGCAATGTGGAGATATTACTGTTTGTGCATTTACAATATTCATTGATTTTTGCCATTGAAAAACATGTTTTTCATATACCAGAAATGTTTGAAGCTACTGACTGAATGAAAGGAGCTGGCATCTCACTCTCTTTGAATCTTCTTTATCATGCTAGGATTAGCAGGAAAAAGCTAAAAATTTCAGAATTGCACCGTGCAATGTGGAGATATTACTGTTTGTGCATTTACAATATTCATTGATTTTTGCCATTGAAAAACATGTTTTTCATATACCAGAAATGTTTGAAGCTACTGACTGAATGAAAGGAGCTGGCATCTCACTCTCTTTGAATCTTCTTTATCATGCTAGGATTAACAGGAAAAAGCTAAAAATTTCAGAATTGCACCGTGCAATGTGGAGATATTACTGTTTGTGCATTTACAATATTCATTGATTTTTGCCATTGAAAAACGTTTTTCATATACCAGAAATGTTTGAAGCTACTGACTGAATGAAAGGAGCTGGCATCTCACTCTCTGAATCTTCTTTATCATGCTAGGATTAACAGGAAAAAGCTAAAAATTTCAGAATTGCACCGTGCAATGTGGAGATATTACTGTTTGTGCATTTACAATATTCATTGATTTTTGCCATTGAAAAACGTCCAGAAATGTTTGAAGCTACTGACTGAATGAAAGGAGCTGGCATCTCACTCTCTTTGAATCTTCTTTATCATGCTAGGATTAACAGGAAAAAGCTAAAAATTTCAGAATTGCACCGTGCAATGTGGAGATATTACTGTTTGTGCATTTACAATATTCATTGATTTTTGCCATTGAAAAACGTCCAGAAATGTTTGAAGCTACTGACTGAATGAAAGGAGCTGGCATCTCACTCTCTTTGAATCTTCTTTATCATGCTAGGATTAACAGGAAAAAGCTAAAAATTTCAGAATTGCACCGTGCAATGTGGAGATATTACTGTTTGTGCATTTACAATATTCATTGATTTTTGCCATTGAAAAACATGTTTTTCATATACCAGAAATGTTTGAAGCTACTGACTGAATGAAAGGAGCTGGCATCTCACTCTCTTTGAATCTTCTTTATCATGCTAGGATTAACAGGAAAAAGCTAAAAATTTCAGAATTGCACCGTGCAATGTGGAGATATTACTGTTTGTGCATTTACAATATTCATTGATTTTTGCCATTGAAAAACATGTTTTTCATATACCAGAAATGTTTGAAGCTACTGACTGAATGAAAGGAGCTGGCATCTCACTCTCTTTGAATCTTCTTTATCATGCTAGGATTAACAGGAAAAAGCTAAAAATTTCAGAATTGCACCGTGCAATGTGGAGATATTACTGTTTGTGCATTTACAATATTCATTGATTTTTGCCATTGAAAAACGTCCAGAAATGTTTGAAGCTACTGACTGAATGAAAGGAGCTGGCATCTCACTCTCTTTGAATCTTCTTTATCATGCTAGGATTAACAGGAAAAAGCTAAAAATTTCAGAATTGCACCGTGCAATGTGGAGATATTACTGTTTGTGCATTTACAATATTCATTGATTTTTGCCATTGAAAAACGTCCAGAAATGTTTGAAGCTACTGACTGAATGAAAGGAGCTGGCATCTCACTCTCTTTGAATCTTCTTTATCATGCTAGGATTAACAGGAAAAATCTAAAAATTTCAGAATTGCACCGTGCAATGTGGAGATATTACTGTTTGTGCATTTACAATATTCATTGATTTTTGCCATTGAAAAACATGTTTTTCATATACCAGAAATGTTTGAAGCTACTGACTGAATGAAAGGAGCTGGCATCTCACTCTCTTTGAATCTTCTTTATCATGCTAGGATTAACAGGAAAAAGCTAAAAATTTCAGAATTGCACCGTGCAATGTGGAGATATTACTGTTTGTGCATTTACAATATTCATTGATTTTTGCCATTGAAAAACGTCCAGAAATGTTTGAAGCTACTGACTGAATGAAAGGAGCTGGCATCTCACTCTCTTTGAATCTTCTTTATCATGCTAGGATTAACAGGAAAAAGCTAAAAATTTCAGAATTGCACCGTGCAATGTGGAGATATTACTGTTTGTGCATTTACAATATTCATTGATTTTTGCCATTGAAAAACATGTTTTTCATATACCAGAAATGTTTGAAGCTACTGACTGAATGAAAGGAGCTGGCATCTCACTCTCTTTGAATCTTCTTTATCATGCTAGGATTAACAGGAAAAAGCTAAAAATTTCAGAATTGCACCGTGCAATGTGGAGATATTACTGTTTGTGCATTTACAATATTCATTGATTTTTGCCATTGAAAAACGTCCAGAAATGTTTGAAGCTACTGACTGAATGAAAGGAGCTGGCATCTCACTCTCTTTGAATCTTCTTTATCATGCTAGGATTAACAGGAAAAAGCTAAAAATTTCAGAATTGCACCGTGCAATGTGGAGATATTACTGTTTGTGCATTTACAATATTCATTGATTTTTGCCATTGAAAAACATGTTTTTCATATACCAGAAATGTTTGAAGCTACTGACTGAATGAAAGGAGCTGGCATCTCACTCTCTTTGAATCTTCTTTATCATGCTAGGATTAACAGGAAAAAGCAAAAAATTTCAGAATTGCACCGTGCAATGTGGAGATATTACTGTTTGTGCATTTACAATATTCATTGATTTTTGCCATTGAAAAACGTCCAGAAATGTTTGAAGCTACTGACTGAATGAAAGGAGCTGGCATCTCACTCTCTTTGAATGTTCTTTATCATGCTAGGATTAACAGGAAAAAGCTAAAAATTTCAGAATTGCACCGTGCAATGTGGAGATATTACTGTTTGTGCATTTACAATATTCATTGATTTTTGCCATTGAAAAACATGTTTTTCATATACCAGAAATGTTTGAAGCTACTGACTGAATGAAAGGAGCTGGCATCTCACTCTCTTTGAATCTTCTTTATCATGCTAGGATTAACAGGAAAAAGCTAAAAATTTCAGAATTGCACCGTGCAATGTGGAGATATTACTGTTTGTGCATTTACAATATTCATTGATTTTTGCCATTGAAAAACATGTTTTTCATATACCAGAAATGTTTGAAGCTACTGACTGAATGAAAGGAGCTGGCATCTCACTCTCTTTGAATCTTCTTTATCATGCTAGGATTAACAGGAAAAAGCTAAAAATTTCAGAATTGCACCGTGCAATGTGGAGATATTACTGTTTGTGCATTTACAATATTCATTGATTTTTGCCATTGAAAAACATGTTTTTCATATACCAGAAATGTTTGAAGCTACTGACTGAATGAAAGGAGCTGGCATCTCACTCTCTTTGAATCTTCTTGATCATGCTAGGATTAGCAGGAAAAAGCAAAAAATTTCAGAATTGCACCGTGCAATGTGGAGATATTACTGTTTGTGCATTTACAATATTCATTGATTTTTGCCATTGAAAAACATGTTTTTCATATACCAGAAATGTTTGAAGCTACTGACTGAATGAAAGGAGCTGGCATCTCACTCTCTTTGAATCTTCTTTATCATGCTAGGATTAGCAGGAAAAAGCAAAAAATTTCAGAATTGCACCGTGCAATGTGGAGATATTACTGTTTGTGCATTTACAATATTCATTGATTTTTGCCATTGAAAAACGTCCAGAAATGTTTGAAGCTACTGACTGAATGAAAGGAGCTGGCATCTCACTCTCTTTGAATCTTCTTTATCATGCTAGGATTAACAGGAAAAAGCTAAAAATTTCAGAATTGCACCGTGCAATGTGGAGATATTACTGTTTGTGCATTTACAATATTCATTGATTTTTGCCATTGAAAAACATGTTTTTCATATACCAGAAATGTTTGAAGCTACTGACTGAATGAAAGGAGCTGGCATCTCACTCTCTTTGAATCTTCTTTATCATGCTAGGATTAACAGGAAAAAGCTAAAAATTTCAGAATTGCACCGTGCAATGTGGAGATATTACTGTTTGTGCATTTACAATATTCATTGATTTTTGCCATTGAAAAACGTCCAGAAATGTTTGAAGCTACTGACTGAATGAAAGGAGCTGGCATCTCACTCTCTTTGAATCTTCTTTATCATGCTAGGATTAACAGGAAAAAGCTAAAAATTTCAGAATTGCACCGTGCAATGTGGAGATATTACTGTTTGTGCATTTACAATATTCATTGATTTTTGCCATTGAAAAACGTCCAGAAATGTTTGAAGCTACTGACTGAATGAAAGGAGCTGGCATCTCACTCTCTTTGAATCTTCTTTATCATGCTAGGATTAACAGGAAAAAGCAAAAAATTTCAGAATTGCACCGTGCAATGTGGAGATATTACTGTTTGTGCATTTACAATATTCATTGATTTTTGCCATTGAAAAACATGTTTTTCATATACCAGAAATGTTTGAAGCTACTGACTGAATGAAAGGAGCTGGCATCTCACTCTCTTTGAATCTTCTTTATCATGCTAGGATTAGCAGGAAAAAGCAAAAAATTTCAGAATTGCACCGTGCAATGTGGAGATATTACTGTTTGTGCATTTACAATATTCATTGATTTTTGCCATTGAAAAACGTCCAGAAATGTTTGAAGCTACTGACTGAATGAAAGGAGCTGGCATCTCACTCTCTTTGAATCTTCTTTATCATGCTAGGATTAACAGGAAAAAGCAAAAAATTTCAGAATTGCACCGTGCAATGTGGAGATATTACTGTTTGTGCATTTACAATATTCATTGATTTTTGCCATTGAAAAACATGTTTTTCATATACCAGAAATGTTTGAAGCTACTGACTGAATGAAAGGAGCTGGCATGTCACTCTCTTTGAATCTTCTTTATCATGCTAGGATTAGCAGGAAAAAGCTAAAAATTTCAGAATTGCACCGTGCAATGTGGAGATATTACTGTTTGTGCATTTACAATATTCATTGATTTTTGCCATTGAAAAACATGTTTTTCATATACCAGAAATGTTTGAAGCTACTGACTGAATGAAAGGAGCTGGCATCTCACTCTCTTTGAATCTTCTTTATCATGCTAGGATTAACAGGAAAAAGCTAAAAATTTCAGAATTGCACCGTGCAATGTGGAGATATTACTGTTTGTGCATTTACAATATTCATTGATTTTTGCCATTGAAAAACGTTTTTCATATACCAGAAATGTTTGAAGCTACTGACTGAATGAAAGGAGCTGGCATCTCACTCTCTGAATCTTCTTTATCATGCTAGGATTAACAGGAAAAAGCTAAAAATTTCAGAATTGCACCGTGCAATGTGGAGATATTACTGTTTGTGCATTTACAATATTCATTGATTTTTGCCATTGAAAAACGTCCAGAAATGTTTGAAGCTACTGACTGAATGAAAGGAGCTGGCATCTCACTCTCTTTGAATCTTCTTTATCATGCTAGGATTAACAGGAAAAAGCTAAAAATTTCAGAATTGCACCGTGCAATGTGGAGATATTACTGTTTGTGCATTTACAATATTCATTGATTTTTGCCATTGAAAAACGTCCAGAAATGTTTGAAGCTACTGACTGAATGAAAGGAGCTGGCATCTCACTCTCTTTGAATCTTCTTTATCATGCTAGGATTAACAGGAAAAAGCTAAAAATTTCAGAATTGCACCGTGCAATGTGGAGATATTACTGTTTGTGCATTTACAATATTCATTGATTTTTGCCATTGAAAAACATGTTTTTCATATACCAGAAATGTTTGAAGCTACTGACTGAATGAAAGGAGCTGGCATCTCACTCTCTTTGAATCTTCTTTATCATGCTAGGATTAACAGGAAAAAGCTAAAAATTTCAGAATTGCACCGTGCAATGTGGAGATATTACTGTTTGTGCATTTACAATATTCATTGATTTTTGCCATTGAAAAACATGTTTTTCATATACCAGAAATGTTTGAAGCTACTGACTGAATGAAAGGAGCTGGCATCTCACTCTCTTTGAATCTTCTTTATCATGCTAGGATTAACAGGAAAAAGCTAAAAATTTCAGAATTGCACCGTGCAATGTGGAGATATTACTGTTTGTGCATTTACAATATTCATTGATTTTTGCCATTGAAAAACGTCCAGAAATGTTTGAAGCTACTGACTGAATGAAAGGAGCTGGCATCTCACTCTCTTTGAATCTTCTTTATCATGCTAGGATTAACAGGAAAAAGCTAAAAATTTCAGAATTGCACCGTGCAATGTGGAGATATTACTGTTTGTGCATTTACAATATTCATTGATTTTTGCCATTGAAAAACGTCCAGAAATGTTTGAAGCTACTGACTGAATGAAAGGAGCTGGCATCTCACTCTCTTTGAATCTTCTTTATCATGCTAGGATTAACAGGAAAAAGCTAAAAATTTCAGAATTGCACCGTGCAATGTGGAGATATTACTGTTTGTGCATTTACAATATTCATTGATTTTTGCCATTGAAAAACATGTTTTTCATATACCAGAAATGTTTGAAGCTACTGACTGAATGAAAGGAGCTGGCATCTCACTCTCTTTGAATCTTCTTTATCATGCTAGGATTAACAGGAAAAAGCTAAAAATTTCAGAATTGCACCGTGCAATGTGGAGATATTACTGTTTGTGCATTTACAATATTCATTGATTTTTGCCATTGAAAAACGTCCAGAAATGTTTGAAGCTACTGACTGAATGAAAGGAGCTGGCATCTCACTCTCTTTGAATCTTCTTTATCATGCTAGGATTAACAGGAAAAAGCTAAAAATTTCAGAATTGCACCGTGCAATGTGGAGATATTACTGTTTGTGCATTTACAATATTCATTGATTTTTGCCATTGAAAAACATGTTTTTCATATACCAGAAATGTTTGAAGCTACTGACTGAATGAAAGGAGCTGGCATCTCACTCTCTTTGAATCTTCTTTATCATGCTAGGATTAACAGGAAAAAGCTAAAAATTTCAGAATTGCACCGTGCAATGTGGAGATATTACTGTTTGTGCATTTACAATATTCATTGATTTTTGCCATTGAAAAACGTCCAGAAATGTTTGAAGCTACTGACTGAATGAAAGGAGCTGGCATCTCACTCTCTTTGAATCTTCTTTATCATGCTAGGATTAACAGGAAAAAGCTAAAAATTTCAGAATTGCACCGTGCAATGTGGAGATATTACTGTTTGTGCATTTACAATATTCATTGATTTTTGCCATTGAAAAACATGTTTTTCATATACCAGAAATGTTTGAAGCTACTGACTGAATGAAAGGAGCTGGCATCTCACTCTCTTTGAATCTTCTTTATCATGCTAGGATTAACAGGAAAAAGCAAAAAATTTCAGAATTGCACCGTGCAATGTGGAGATATTACTGTTTGTGCATTTACAATATTCATTGATTTTTGCCATTGAAAAACGTCCAGAAATGTTTGAAGCTACTGACTGAATGAAAGGAGCTGGCATCTCACTCTCTTTGAATGTTCTTTATCATGCTAGGATTAACAGGAAAAAGCTAAAAATTTCAGAATTGCACCGTGCAATGTGGAGATATTACTGTTTGTGCATTTACAATATTCATTGATTTTTGCCATTGAAAAACATGTTTTTCATATACCAGAAATGTTTGAAGCTACTGACTGAATGAAAGGAGCTGGCATCTCACTCTCTTTGAATCTTCTTTATCATGCTAGGATTAACAGGAAAAAGCTAAAAATTTCAGAATTGCACCGTGCAATGTGGAGATATTACTGTTTGTGCATTTACAATATTCATTGATTTTTGCCATTGAAAAACATGTTTTTCATATACCAGAAATGTTTGAAGCTACTGACTGAATGAAAGGAGCTGGCATCTCACTCTCTTTGAATCTTCTTTATCATGCTAGGATTAACAGGAAAAAGCTAAAAATTTCAGAATTGCACCGTGCAATGTGGAGATATTACTGTTTGTGCATTTACAATATTCATTGATTTTTGCCATTGAAAAACATGTTTTTCATATACCAGAAATGTTTGAAGCTACTGACTGAATGAAAGGACCTGGCATCTCACTCTCTTTGAATCTTCTTTATCATGCTAGGATTAACAGGAAAAAGCAAAAAATTTCAGAATTGCACCGTGCAATGTGGAGATATTACTGTTTGTGCATTTACAATATTCATTGATTTTTGCCATTGAAAAACGTCCAGAAATGTTTGAAGCTACTGACTGAATGAAAGGAGCTGGCATCTCACTCTCTTTGAATCTTCTTTATCATGCTAGGATTAACAGGAAAAAGCTAAAAATTTCAGAATTGCACCGTGCAATGTGGAGATATTACTGTTTGTGCATTTACAATATTCATTGATTTTTGCCATTGAAAAACGTCCAGAAATGTTTGAAGCTACTGACTGAATGAAAGGAGCTGGCATCTCACTCTCTTTGAATCTTCTTTATCATGCTAGGATTAACAGGAAAAAGCTAAAAATTTCAGAATTGCACCGTGCAATGTGGAGATATTACTGTTTGTGCATTTACAATATTCATTGATTTTTGCCATTGAAAAACATGTTTTTCATATACCAGAAATGTTTGAAGCTACTGACTGAATGAAAGGAGCTGGCATCTCACTCTCTTTGAATCTTCTTTATCATGCTAGGATTAACAGGAAAAAGCTAAAAATTTCAGAATTGCACCGTGCAATGTGGAGATATTACTGTTTGTGCATTTACAATATTCATTGATTTTTGCCATTGAAAAACATGTTTTTCATATACCAGAAATGTTTGAAGCTACTGACTGAATGAAAGGAGCTGGCATCTCACTCTCTTTGAATCTTCTTTATCATGCTAGGATTAGCAGGAAAAAGCAAAAAATTTCAGAATTGCACCGTGCAATGTGGAGATATTACTGTTTGTGCATTTACAATATTCATTGATTTTTGCCATTGAAAAACGTCCAGAAATGTTTGAAGCTACTGACTGAATTAAAGGAGCTGGCATCTCACTCTCTTTGAATCTTCTTTATCATGCTAGGATTAACAGGAAAAAGCTAAAAATTTCAGAATTGCACCGTGCAATGTGGAGATATTACTGTTTGTGCATTTACAATATTCATTGATTTTTGCCATTGAAAAACGTCCAGAAATGTTTGAACCTACTGACTGAATGAAAGGAGCTGGCATCTCACTCTCTTTGAATCTTCTTTATCATGCTAGGATTAACAGGAAAAAGCTAAAAATTTCAGAATTGCACCGTGCAATGTGGAGATATTACTGTTTGTGCATTTACAATATTCATTGATTTTTGCCATTGAAAAACATGTTTTTCATATACCAGAAATGTTTGAAGCTACTGACTGAATGAAAGGAGGTGGCATCTCACTCTCTTTGAATCTTCTTTATCATGCTAGGATTAGCAGGAAAAAGCAAAAAATTTCAGAATTGCACCGTGCAATGTGGAGATATTACTGTTTGTGCATTTACAATATTCATTGATTTTTGCCATTGAAAAACATGTTTTTCATATACCAGAAATGTTTGAAGCTACTGACTGAATGAAAGGAGCTGGCATCTCACTCTCTTTGAATCTTCTTTATCATGCTAGGATTAACAGGAAAAAGCTAAAAATTTCAGAATTGCACCGTGCAATGTGGAGATATTACTGTTTGTGCATTTACAATATTCATTGATTTTTGCCATTGAAAAACATGTTTTTCATATACCAGAAATGTTTGAAGCTACTGACTGAATGAAAGGAGCTGGCATCTCACTCTCTTTGAATATTCTTTATCATGCTAGGATTAACAGGAAAAAGCTAAAAATTTCAGAATTGCACCGTGCAATGTGGAGATATTACTGTTTGTGCATTTACAATATTCATTGATTTTTGCCATTGAAAAACGTCCAGAAATGTTTGAAGCTACTGACTGAATGAAAGGAGCTGGCATCTCACTCTCTTTGAATCTTCTTTATCATGCTAGTATTAACAGGAAAAAGCTAAAAATTTCAGAATTGCACCGTGCAATGTGGAGATATTACTGTTTGTGCATTTACAATATTCATTGATTTTTGCCATTGAAAAACATGTTTTTCATATACCAGAAATGTTTGAAGCTACTGACTGAATGAAAGGAGCTGGCATCTCACTCTCTTTGAATCTTCTTTATCATGCTAGGATTAACAGGAAAAAGCTAAAAATTTCAGAATTGCACCGTGCAATGTGGAGATATTACTGTTTGTGCATTTACAATATTCATTGATTTTTGCCATTGAAAAACGTCCAGAAATGTTTGAAGCTACTGACTGAATGAAAGGAGCTGGCATCTCACTCTCTTTGAATCTTCTTTATCATGCTAGGATTAACAGGAAAAAGCTAAAAATTTCAGAATTGCACCGTGCAATGTGGAGATATTACTGTTTGTGCATTTACAATATTCATTGATTTTTGCCATTGAAAAACGTCCAGAAATGTTTGAAGCTACTGACTGAATGAAAGGAGCTGGCATCTCACTCTCTTTGAATCTTCTTTATCATGCTAGGATTAACAGGAAAAAGCTAAAAATTTCAGAATTGCACCGTGCAATGTGGAGATATTACTGTTTGTGCATTTACAATATTCATTGATTTTTGCCATTGAAAAACGTCCAGAAATGTTTGAAGCTACTGACTGAATGAAAGGAGCTGGCATCTCACTCTCTTTGAATCTTCTTTATCATGCTAGGATTAACAGGAAAAAGCTAAAAATTTCAGAATTGCACGTGCAATGTGGAGATATTACTGTTTGTGCATTTACAATATTCATTGATTTTTGCCATTGAAAAACGTCCAGAAATGTTTGAAGCTACTGACTGAATGAAAGGAGCTGGCATCTCACTCTCTTTGAATCTTCTTTATCATGCTAGGATTAACAGGAAAAAGCTAAAAATTTCAGAATTGCACCGTGCAATGTGGAGATATTACTGTTTGTGCATTTACAATATTCATTGATTTTTGCCATTGAAAAACGTCCAGAAATGTTTGAAGCTACTGACTGAATGAAAGGAGCTGGCATCTCACTCTCTTTGAATCTTCTTTATGATGCTAGGATTAACAGGAAAAAGCAAAAAATTTCAGAATTGCACCGTGCAATGTGGAGATATTACTGTTTGTGCATTTACAATATTCATTGATTTTTGCCATTGAAAAACATGTTTTTCATATACCAGAAATGTTTGAAGCTACTGACTGAATGAAAGGAGCTGGCATCTCACTCTCTTTGAATCTTCTTTATCATGCTAGGATTAACAGGAAAAAGCTAAAAATTTCAGAATTGCACCGTGCAATGTGGAGATATTACTGTTTGTGCATTTACAATATTCATTGATTTTTGCCATTGAAAAACGTCCAGAAATGTTTGAAGCTACTGACTGAATGAAAGGAGCTGGCATCTCACTCTCTTTGAATCTTCTTTATCATGCTAGGATTAACAGGAAAAAGCTAAAAATTTCAGAATTGCACCGTGCAATGTGGAGATATTACTGTTTGTGCATTTACAATATTCATTGATTTTTGCCATTGAAAAACATGTTTTTCATATACCAGAAATGTTTGAAGCTACTGACTGAATGAAAGGAGCTGGCATCTCACTCTCTTTGAATCTTCTTTATCATGCTAGGATTAACAGGAAAAAGCTAAAAATTTCAGAATTGCACCGTGCAATGTGGAGATATTACTGTTTGTGCATTTACAATATTCATTGATTTTTGCCATTGAAAAACGTCCAGAAATGTTTGAAGCTACTGACTGAATGAAAGGAGCTGGCATCTCACTCTCTTTGAATCTTCTTTATCATGCTAGGATTAACAGGAAAAAGCTAAAAATTTCAGAATTGCACCGTGCAATGTGGAGATATTACTGTTTGTGCATTTACAATATTCATTGATTTTTGCCATTGAAAAACATGTTTTTCATATACCAGAAATGTTTGAAGCTACTGACTGAATGAAAGGAGCTGGCATCTCACTCTCTTTGAATCTTCTTTATCATGCTAGGATTAACAGGAAAAAGCAAAAAATTTCAGAATTGCACCGTGCAATGTGGAGATATTACTGTTTGTGCATTTACAATATTCATTGATTTTTGCCATTGAAAAACGTCCAGAAATGTTTGAAGCTACTGACTGAATGAAAGGAGCTGGCATCTCACTCTCTTTGAATCTTCTTTATCATGCTAGGATTAACAGGAAAAAGCTAAAAATTTCAGAATTGCACCGTGCAATGTGGAGATATTACTGTTTGTGCATTTACAATATTCATTGATTTTTGCCATTGAAAAACATGTTTTTCATATACCAGAAATGTTTGAAGCTACTGACTGAATGAAAGGAGCTGGCATCTCACTCTCTTTGAATCTTCTTTATCATGCTAGGATTAACAGGAAAAAGCTAAAAATTTCAGAATTGCACCGTGCAATGTGGAGATATTACTGTTTGTGCATTTACAATATTCATTGATTTTTGCCATTGAAAAACATGTTTTTCATATACCAGAAATGTTTGAAGCTACTGACTGAATGAAAGGAGCTGGCATCTCACTCTCTTTGAATCTTCTTTATCATGCTAGGATTAACAGGAAAAAGCTAAAAATTTCAGAATTGCACCGTGCAATGTGGAGATATTACTGTTTGTGCATTTACAATATTCATTGATTTTTGCCATTGAAAAACATGTTTTTCATATACCAGAAATGTTTGAAGCTACTGACTGAATGAAAGGAGCTGGCATCTCACTCTCTTTGAATCTTCTTTATCATGCTAGGATTAACAGGAAAAAGCAAAAAATTTCAGAATTGCACCGTGCAATGTGGAGATATTACTGTTTGTGCATTTACAATATTCATTGATTTTTGCCATTGAAAAACGTCCAGAAATGTTTGAAGCTACTGACTGAATGAAAGGAGCTGGCATCTCACTCTCTTTGAATCTTCTTTATCATGCTAGGATTAACAGGAAAAAGCTAAAAATTTCAGAATTGCACCGTGCAATGTGGAGATATTACTGTTTGTGCATTTACAATATTCATTGATTTTTGCCATTGAAAAACGTCCAGAAATGTTTGAAGCTACTGACTGAATGAAAGGAGCTGGCATCTCACTCTCTTTGAATCTTCTTTATCATGCTAGGATTAACAGGAAAAAGCTAAAAATTTCAGAATTGCACCGTGCAATGTGGAGATATTACTGTTTGTGCATTTACAATATTCATTGATTTTTGCCATTGAAAAACATGTTTTTCATATACCAGAAATGTTTGAAGCTACTGACTGAATGAAAGGAGCTGGCATCTCACTCTCTTTGAATCTTCTTTATCATGCTAGGATTAACAGGAAAAAGCTAAAAATTTCAGAATTGCACCGTGCAATGTGGAGATATTACTGTTTGTGCATTTACAATATTCATTGATTTTTGCCATTGAAAAACATGTTTTTCATATACCAGAAATGTTTGAAGCTACTGACTGAATGAAAGGAGCTGGCATCTCACTCTCTTTGAATCTTCTTTATCATGCTAGGATTAGCAGGAAAAAGCAAAAAATTTCAGAATTGCACCGTGCAATGTGGAGATATTACTGTTTGTGCATTTACAATATTCATTGATTTTTGCCATTGAAAAACGTCCAGAAATGTTTGAAGCTACTGACTGAATGAAAGGAGCTGGCATCTCACTCTCTTTGAATCTTCTTTATCATGCTAGGATTAACAGGAAAAAGCTAAAAATTTCAGAATTGCACCGTGCAATGTGGAGATATTACTGTTTGTGCATTTACAATATTCATTGATTTTTGCCATTGAAAAACGTCCAGAAATGTTTGAAGCTACTGACTGAATGAAAGGAGCTGGCATCTCACTCTCTTTGAATCTTCTTTATCATGCTAGGATTAACAGGAAAAAGCTAAAAATTTCAGAATTGCACCGTGCAATGTGGAGATATTACTGTTTGTGCATTTACAATATTCATTGATTTTTGCCATTGAAAAACGTCCAGAAATGTTTGAAGCTACTGACTGAATGAAAGGAGCTGGCATCTCACTCTCTTTGAATCTTCTTTATCATGCTAGGATTAACAGGAAAAAGCTAAAAATTTCAGAATTGCACCGTGCAATGTGGAGATATTACTGTTTGTGCATTTACAATATTCATTGATTTTTGCCATTGAAAAACGTCCAGAAATGTTTGAAGCTACTGACTGAATGAAAGGAGCTGGCATCTCACTCTCTTTGAATCTTCTTTATCATGCTAGGATTAACAGGAAAAAGCTAAAAATTTCAGAATTGCACGTGCAATGTGGAGATATTACTGTTTGTGCATTTACAATATTCATTGATTTTTGCCATTGAAAAACGTCCAGAAATGTTTGAAGCTACTGACTGAATGAAAGGAGCTGGCATCTCACTCTCTTTGAATCTTCTTTATCATGCTAGGATTAACAGGAAAAAGCTAAAAATTTCAGAATTGCACCGTGCAATGTGGAGATATTACTGTTTGTGCATTTACAATATTCATTGATTTTTGCCATTGAAAAACATGTTTTTCATATACCAGAAATGTTTGAAGCTACTGACTGAATGAAAGGAGCTGGCATCTCACTCTCTTTGAATCTTCTTTATCATGCTAGGATTAACAGGAAAAAGCTAAAAATTTCAGAATTGCACCGTGCAATGTGGAGATATTACTGTTTGTGCATTTACAATATTCATTGATTTTTGCCATTGAAAAACGTCCAGAAATGTTTGAAGCTACTGACTGAATGAAAGGAGCTGGCATCTCACTCTCTTTGAATCTTCTTTATGATGCTAGGATTAACAGGAAAAAGCAAAAAATTTCAGAATTGCACCGTGCAATGTGGAGATATTACTGTTTGTGCATTTACAATATTCATTGATTTTTGCCATTGAAAAACATGTTTTTCATATACCAGAAATGTTTGAAGCTACTGACTGAATGAAAGGAGCTGGCATCTCACTCTCTTTGAATCTTCTTTATCATGCTAGGATTAACAGGAAAAAGCTAAAAATTTCAGAATTGCACCGTGCAATGTGGAGATATTACTGTTTGTGCATTTACAATATTCATTGATTTTTGCCATTGAAAAACGTCCAGAAATGTTTGAAGCTACTGACTGAATGAAAGGAGCTGGCATCTCACTCTCTTTGAATCTTCTTTATCATGCTAGGATTAACAGGAAAAAGCTAAAAATTTCAGAATTGCACCGTGCAATGTGGAGATATTACTGTTTGTGCATTTACAATATTCATTGATTTTTGCCATTGAAAAACGTCCAGAAATGTTTGAAGCTACTGACTGAATGAAAGGAGCTGGCATCTCACTCTCTTTGAATCTTCTTTATCATGCTAGGATTAACAGGAAAAAGCTAAAAATTTCAGAATTGCACCGTGCAATGTGGAGATATTACTGTTTGTGCATTTACAATATTCATTGATTTTTGCCATTGAAAAACGTCCAGAAATGTTTGAAGCTACTGACTGAATGAAAGGAGCTGGCATCTCACTCTCTTTGAATCTTCTTTATCATGCTAGGATTAACAGGAAAAAGCTAAAAATTTCAGAATTGCACCGTGCAATGTGGAGATATTACTGTTTGTGCATTTACAATATTCATTGATTTTTGCCATTGAAAAACATGTTTTTCATATACCAGAAATGTTTGAAGCTACTGACTGAATGAAAGGAGCTGGCATCTCACTCTCTTTGAATCTTCTTTATCATGCTAGGATTAACAGGAAAAAGCTAAAAATTTCAGAATTGCCCCGTGCAATGTGGAGATATTACTGTTTGTGCATTTACAATATTCATTGATTTTTGCCATTGAAAAACGTCCAGAAATGTTTGAAGCTACTGACTGAATGAAAGGAGCTGGCATCTCACTCTCTTTGAATCTTCTTTATCATGCTAGGATTAACAGGAAAAAGCAAAAAATTTCAGAATTGCACCGTGCAATGTGGAGATATTACTGTTTGTGCATTTACAATATTCATTGATTTTTGCCATTGAAAAACATGTTTTTCATATACCAGAAATGTTTGAAGCTACTGACTGAATGAAAGGAGCTGGCATCTCACTCTCTTTGAATCTTCTTTATCATGCTAGGATTAACAGGAAAAAGCTAAAAATTTCAGAATTGCACCGTGCAATGTGGAGATATTACTGTTTGTGCATTTACAATATTCATTGATTTTTGCCATTGAAAAACATGTTTTTCATATACCAGAAATGTTTGAAGCTACTGACTGAATGAAAGGAGCTGGCATCTCACTCTCTTTGAATCTTCTTTATCATGCTAGGATTAACAGGAAAAAGCTAAAAATTTCAGAATTGCACCGTGCAATGTGGAGATATTACTGTTTGTGCATTTACAATATTCATTGATTTTTGCCATTGAAAAACGTCCAGAAATGTTTGAAGCTACTGACTGAATGAAAGGAGCTGGCATCTCACTCTCTTTGAATCTTCTTTATCATGCTAGGATTAACAGGAAAAAGCTAAAAATTTCAGAATTGCACCGTGCAATGTGGAGATATTACTGTTTGTGCATTTACAATATTCATTGATTTTTGCCATTGAAAAACGTCCAGAAATGTTTGAAGCTACTGACTGAATGAAAGGAGCTGGCATCTCACTCTCTTTGAATCTTCTTTATCATGCTAGGATTAACAGGAAAAAGCTAAAAATTTCAGAATTGCACCGTGCAATGTGGAGATATTACTGTTTGTGCATTTACAATATTCATTGATTTTTGCCATTGAAAAACGTCCAGAAATGTTTGAAGCTACTGACTGAATGAAAGGAGCTGGCATCTCACTCTCTTTGAATCTTCTTTATCATGCTAGGATTAACAGGAAAAAGCTAAAAATTTCAGAATTGCAATGTGGAGATATTACTGTTTGTGCATTTACAATATTCATTGATTTTTGCCATTGAAAAACGTCCAGAAATGTTTGAAGCTACTGACTGAATGAAAGGAGCTGGCATCTCACTCTCTTTGAATCTTCTTTATCATGCTAGGATTAACAGGAAAAAGCTAAAAATTTCAGAATTGCACCGTGCAATGTGGAGATATTACTGTTTGTGCATTTACAATATTCATTGATTTTTGCCATTGAAAAACGTCCAGAAATGTTTGAAGCTACTGACTGAATGAAAGGAGCTGGCATCTCACTCTCTTTGAATCTTCTTTATCATGCTAGGATTAACAGGAAAAAGCTAAAAATTTCAGAATTGCACCGTGCAATGTGGAGATATTACTGTTTGTGCATTTACAATATTCATTGATTTTTGCCATTGAAAAACATGTTTTTCATATACCAGAAATGTTTGAAGCTACTGACTGAATGAAAGGAGCTGGCATCTCACTCTCTTTGAATCTTCTTTATCATGCTAGGATTAACAGGAAAAAGCTAAAAATTTCAGAATTGCACCGTGCAATGTGGAGATATTACTGTTTGTGCATTTACAATATTCATTGATTTTTGCCATTGAAAAACGTCCAGAAATGTTTGAAGCTACTGACTGAATGAAAGGAGCTGGCATCTCACTCTCTTTGAATCTTCTTTATCATGCTAGGATTAACAGGAAAAAGCTAAAAATTTCAGAATTGCACCGTGCAATGTGGAGATATTACTGTTTGTGCATTTACAATATTCATTGATTTTTGCCATTGAAAAACGTCCAGAAATGTTTGAAGCTACTGACTGAATGAAAGGAGCTGGCATCTCACTCTCTTTGAATCTTCTTTATCATGCTAGGATTAACAGGAAAAAGCTAAAAATTTCAGAATTGCACCGTGCAATGTGGAGATATTACTGTTTGTGCATTTACAATATTCATTGATTTTTGCCATTGAAAAACGTCCAGAAATGTTTGAAGCTACTGACTGAATGAAAGGAGCTGGCATCTCACTCTCTTTGAATCTTCTTTATCATGCTAGGATTAACAGGAAAAAGCTAAAAATTTCAGAATTGCACCGTGCAATGTGGAGATATTACTGTTTGTGCATTTACAATATTCATTGATTTTTGCCATTGAAAAACATGTTTTTCATATACCAGAAATGTTTGAAGCTACTGACTGAATGAAAGGAGCTGGCATCTCACTCTCTTTGAATCTTCTTTATCATGCTAGGATTAACAGGAAAAAGCTAAAAATTTCAGAATTGCACCGTGCAATGTGGAGATATTACTGTTTGTGCATTTACAATATTCATTGATTTTTGCCATTGAAAAACATGTTTTTCATATACCAGAAATGTTTGAAGCTACTGACTGAATGAAAGGAGCTGGCATCTCACTCTCTTTGAATCTTCTTTATCATGCTAGGATTAGCAGGAAAAAGCAAAAAATTTCAGAATTGCACCGTGCAATGTGGAGATATTACTGTTTGTGCATTTACAATATTCATTGATTTTTGCCATTGAAAAACGTCCAGAAATGTTTGAAGCTACTGACTGAATGAAAGGAGCTGGCATCTCACTCTCTTTGAATCTTCTTTATCATGCTAGGATTAACAGGAAAAAGCTAAAAATTTCAGAATTGCACCGTGCAATGTGGAGATATTACTGTTTGTGCATTTACAATATTCATTGATTTTTGCCATTGAAAAACGTCCAGAAATGTTTGAAGCTACTGACTGAATGAAAGGAGCTGGCATCTCACTCTCTTTGAATCTTCTTTATCATGCTAGGATTAACAGGAAAAAGCTAAAAATTTCAGAATTGCACCGTGCAATGTGGAGATATTACTGTTTGTGCATTTACAATATTCATTGATTTTTGCCATTGAAAAACATGTTTTTCATATACCAGAAATGTTTGAAGCTACTGACTGAATGAAAGGAGCTGGCATCTCACTCTCTTTGAATCTTTTTATCATGCTAGGATTAGCAGGAAAAAGCAAAAAATTTCAGAATTGCACCGTGCAATGTGGAGATATTACTGTTTGTGCATTTACAATATTCATTGATTTTTGCCATTGAAAAACGTTTTTCATATACCAGAAATGTTTGAAGCTACTGACTGAATGAAAGGAGCTGGCATCTCACTCTCTTTGAATCTTCTTTATCATGCTAGGATTAACAGGAAAAAGCTAAAAATTTCAGAATTGCACCGTGCAATGTGGAGATATTACTGTTTGTGCATTTACAATATTCATTGATTTTTGCCATTGAAAAACATGTTTTTCATATACCAGAAATGTTTGAAGCTACTGACTGAATGAAAGGAGCTGGCATCTCACTCTCTTTGAATCTTCTTTATCATGCTAGGATTAACAGGAAAAAGCTAAAAATTTCAGAATTGCACCGTGCAATGTGGAGATATTACTGTTTGTGCATTTACAATATTCATTGATTTTTGCCATTGAAAAACGTCCAGAAATGTTTGAAGCTACTGACTGAATGAAAGGAGCTGGCATCTCACTCTCTTTGAATCTTCTTTATCATGCTAGGATTAACAGGAAAAAGCTAAAAATTTCAGAATTGCACCGTTCAATGTGGAGATATTACTGTTTGTGCATTTACAATATTCATTGATTTTTGCCATTGAAAAACATGTTTTTCATATACCAGAAATGTTTGAAGCTACTGACTGAATGAAAGGAGCTGGCATCTCACTCTCTTTGAATCTTTATCATGCTAGGATTAACAGGAAAAAGCTAAAAATTTCAGAATTGCACCGTGCAATGTGGAGATATTACTGTTTGTGCATTTACAATATTCATTGATTTTTGCCATTGAAAAACGTCCAGAAATGTTTGAAGCTACTGACTGAATGAAAGGAGCTGGCATCTCACTCTCTTTGAATCTTCTTTATCATGCTAGGATTAACAGGAAAAAGCTAAAAATTTCAGAATTGCACCGTGCAATGTGGAGATATTACTGTTTGTGCATTTACAATATTCATTGATTTTTGCCATTGAAAAACGTCCAGAAATGTTTGAAGCTACTGACTGAATGAAAGGAGCTGGCATCTCACTCTCTTTGAATCTTCTTTATCATGCTAGGATTAACAGGAAAAAGCTAAAAATTTCAGAATTGCACCGTGCAATGTGGAGATATTACTGTTTGTGCATTTACAATATTCATTGATTTTTGCCATTGAAAAACGTCCAGAAATGTTTGAAGCTACTGACTGAATGAAAGGAGCTGGCATCTCACTCTCTTTGAATCTTCTTTATCATGCTAGGATTAACAGGAAAAAGCTAAAAATTTCAGAATTGCACCGTGCAATGTGGAGATATTACTGTTTGTGCATTTACAATATTCATTGATTTTTGCCATTGAAAAACGTCCAGAAATGTTTGAAGCTACTGACTGAATGAAAGGAGCTGGCATCTCACTCTCTTTGAATCTTCTTTATCATGCTAGGATTAACAGGAAAAAGCTAAAAATTTCAGAATTGCACCGTGCAATGTGGAGATATTACTGTTTGTGCATTTACAATATTCATTGATTTTTGCCATTGAAAAACATGTTTTTCATATACCAGAAATGTTTGAAGCTACTGACTGAATGAAAGGAGCTGGCATCTCACTCTCTTTGAATCTTCTTTATCATGCTAGGATTAACAGGAAAAAGCTAAAAATTTCAGAATTGCCCCGTGCAATGTGGAGATATTACTGTTTGTGCATTTACAATATTCATTGATTTTTGCCATTGAAAAACGTCCAGAAATGTTTGAAGCTACTGACTGAATGAAAGGAGCTGGCATCTCACTCTCTTTGAATCTTCTTTATCATGCTAGGATTAACAGGAAAAAGCAAAAAATTTCAGAATTGCACCGTGCAATGTGGAGATATTACTGTTTGTGCATTTACAATATTCATTGATTTTTGCCATTGAAAAACATGTTTTTCATATACCAGAAATGTTTGAAGCTACTGACTGAATGAAAGGAGCTGGCATCTCACTCTCTTTGAATCTTCTTTATCATGCTAGGATTAACAGGAAAAAGCTAAAAATTTCAGAATTGCACCGTGCAATGTGGAGATATTACTGTTTGTGCATTTACAATATTCATTGATTTTTGCCATTGAAAAACATGTTTTTCATATACCAGAAATGTTTGAAGCTACTGACTGAATGAAAGGAGCTGGCATCTCACTCTCTTTGAATCTTCTTTATCATGCTAGGATTAACAGGAAAAAGCTAAAAATTTCAGAATTGCACCGTGCAATGTGGAGATATTACTGTTTGTGCATTTACAATATTCATTGATTTTTGCCATTGAAAAACGTCCAGAAATGTTTGAAGCTACTGACTGAATGTAAGGAGCTGGCATCTCACTCTCTTTGAATCTTCTTTATCATGCTAGGATTAACAGGAAAAAGCTAAAAATTTCAGAATTGCACCGTGCAATGTGGAGATATTACTGTTTGTGCATTTACAATATTCATTGATTTTTGCCATTGAAAAACGTCCAGAAATGTTTGAAGCTACTGACTGAATGAAAGGAGCTGGCATCTCACTCTCTTTGAATCTTCTTTATCATGCTAGGATTAACAGGAAAAAGCTAAAAATTTCAGAATTGCACCGTGCAATGTGGAGATATTACTGTTTGTGCATTTACAATATTCATTGATTTTTGCCATTGAAAAACGTCCAGAAATGTTTGAAGCTACTGACTGAATGAAAGGAGCTGGCATCTCACTCTCTTTGAATCTTCTTTATCATGCTAGGATTAACAGGAAAAAGCTAAAAATTTCAGAATTGCAATGTGGAGATATTACTGTTTGTGCATTTACAATATTCATTGATTTTTGCCATTGAAAAACGTCCAGAAATGTTTGAAGCTACTGACTGAATGAAAGGAGCTGGCATCTCACTCTCTTTGAATCTTCTTTATCATGCTAGGATTAACAGGAAAAAGCTAAAAATTTCAGAATTGCACCGTGCAATGTGGAGATATTACTGTTTGTGCATTTACAATATTCATTGATTTTTGCCATTGAAAAACGTCCAGAAATGTTTGAAGCTACTGACTGAATGAAAGGAGCTGGCATCTCACTCTCTTTGAATCTTCTTTATCATGCTAGGATTAACAGGAAAAAGCTAAAAATTTCAGAATTGCACCGTGCAATGTGGAGATATTACTGTTTGTGCATTTACAATATTCATTGATTTTTGCCATTGAAAAACATGTTTTTCATATACCAGAAATGTTTGAAGCTACTGACTGAATGAAAGGAGCTGGCATCTCACTCTCTTTGAATCTTCTTTATCATGCTAGGATTAACAGGAAAAAGCTAAAAATTTCAGAATTGCACCGTGCAATGTGGAGATATTACTGTTTGTGCATTTACAATATTCATTGATTTTTGCCATTGAAAAACGTCCAGAAATGTTTGAAGCTACTGACTGAATGAAAGGAGCTGGCATCTCACTCTCTTTGAATCTTCTTTATCATGCTAGGATTAACAGGAAAAAGCTAAAAATTTCAGAATTGCACCGTGCAATGTGGAGATATTACTGTTTGTGCATTTACAATATTCATTGATTTTTGCCATTGAAAAACGTTTTTCATATACCAGAAATGTTTGAAGCTACTGACTGAATGAAAGGAGCTGGCATCTCACTCTCTTTGAATCTTCTTTATCATGCTAGGATTAACAGGAAAAAGCTAAAAATTTCAGAATTGCACCGTGCAATGTGGAGATATTACTGTTTGTGCATTTACAATATTCATTGATTTTTGCCATTGAAAAACATGTTTTTCATATACCAGAAATGTTTGAAGCTACTGACTGAATGAAAGGAGCTGGCATCTCACTCTCTTTGAATCTTCTTTATCATGCTAGGATTAACAGGAAAAAGCTAAAAATTTCAGAATTGCACCGTGCAATGTGGAGATATTACTGTTTGTGCATTTACAATATTCATTGATTTTTGCCATTGAAAAACATGTTTTTCATATACCAGAAATGTTTGAAGCTACTGACTGAATGAAAGGAGCTGGCATCTCACTCTCTTTGAATCTTCTTTATCATGCTAGGATTAACAGGAAAAAGCTAAAAATTTCAGAATTGCACCGTGCAATGTGGAGATATTACTGTTTGTGCATTTACAATATTCATTGATTTTTGCCATTGAAAAACGTCCAGAAATGTTTGAAGCTACTGACTGAATGAAAGGAGCTGGCATCTCACTCTCTTTGAATCTTCTTTATCATGCTAGGATTAGCAGGAAAAAGCTAAAAATTTCAGAATTGCACCGTGCAATGTGGAGATATTACTGTTTGTGCATTTACAATATTCATTGATTTTTGCCATTGAAAAACATGTTTTTCATATACCAGAAATGTTTGAAGCTACTGACTGAATGAAAGGAGCTGGCATCTCACTCTCTTTGAATCTTCTTTATCATGCTAGGATTAACAGGAAAAAGCTAAAAATTTCAGAATTGCACCGTGCAATGTGGAGATATTACTGTTTGTGCATTTACAATATTCATTGATTTTTGCCATTGAAAAACATGTTTTTCATATACCAGAAATGTTTGAAGCTACTGACTGAATGAAAGGAGCTGGCATCTCACTCTCTTTGAATCTTCTTTATCATGCTAGGATTAACAGGAAAAAGCTAAAAATTTCAGAATTGCACCGTGCAATGTGGAGATATTACTGTTTGTGCATTTACAATATTCATTGATTTTTGCCATTGAAAAACATGTTTTTCATATACCAGAAATGTTTGAAGCTACTGACTGAATGAAAGGAGCTGGCATCTCACTCTCTTTGAATCTTCTTTATCATGCTAGGATTAACAGGAAAAAGCTAAAAATTTCAGAATTGCACCGTGCAATGTGGAGATATTACTGTTTGTGCATTTACAATATTCATTGATTTTTGCCATTGAAAAACGTCCAGAAATGTTTGAAGCTACTGACTGAATGAAAGGAGCTGGCATCTCACTCTCTTTGAATCTTCTTTATCATGCTAGGATTAACAGGAAAAAGCTAAAAATTTCAGAATTGCACCGTGCAATGTGGAGATATTACTGTTTGTGCATTTACAATATTCATTGATTTTTGCCATTGAAAAACGTCCAGAAATGTTTGAAGCTACTGACTGAATGAAAGGAGCTGGCATCTCACTCTCTTTGAATCTTCTTTATCATGCTAGGATTAACAGGAAAAAGCTAAAAATTTCAGAATTGCACCGTGCAATGTGGAGATATTACTGTTTGTGCATTTACAATATTCATTGATTTTTGCCATTGAAAAACGTCCAGAAATGTTTGAAGCTACTGACTGAATGAAAGGAGCTGGCATCTCACTCTCTTTGAATCTTCTTTATCATGCTAGGATTAACAGGAAAAAGCTAAAAATTTCAGAATTGCACCGTGCAATGTGGTAATATTACTGTTTGTGCATTTACAATATTCATTGATTTTTGCCATTCAAAAACGTCCAGAAATGTTTGAAGCTACTGACTGAATGAAAGGAGCTGGCATCTCACTCTCTTTGAATCTTCTTTATCATGCTAGGATTAACAGGAAAAAGCTAAAAATTTCAGAATTGCACCGTGCAATGTGGAGATATTACTGTTTGTGCATTTACAATATTCATTGATTTTTGCCATTGAAAAACGTCCAGAAATGTTTGAAGCTACTGACTGAATGAAAGGAGCTGGCATCTCACTCTCTTTGAATCTTCTTTATCATGCTAGGATTAACAGGAAAAAGCTAAAAATTTCAGAATTGCACCGTGCAATGTGGAGATATTACTGTTTGTGCATTTACAATATTCATTGATTTTTGCCATTGAAAAACATGTTTTTCATATACCAGAAATGTTTGAAGCTACTGACTGAATGAAAGGAGCTGGCATCTCACTCTCTTTGAATCTTCTTTATCATGCTAGGATTAACAGGAAAAAGCTAAAAATTTCAGAATTGCACCGTGCAATGTGGAGATATTACTGTTTGTGCATTTACAATATTCATTGATTTTTGCCATTGAAAAACGTCCAGAAATGTTTGAAGCTACTGACTGAATGAAAGGAGCTGGCATCTCACTCTCTTTGAATCTTCTTTATCATGCTAGGATTAACAGGAAAAAGCTAAAAATTTCAGAATTGCACCGTGCAATGTGGAGATATTACTGTTTGTGCATTTACAATATTCATTGATTTTTGCCATTGAAAAACGTTTTTCATATACCAGAAATGTTTGAAGCTACTGACTGAATGAAAGGAGCTGGCATCTCACTCTCTTTGAATCTTCTTTATCATGCTAGGATTAACAGGAAAAAGCTAAAAATTTCAGAATTGCACCGTGCAATGTGGAGATATTACTGTTTGTGCATTTACAATATTCATTGATTTTTGCCATTGAAAAACATGTTTTTCATATACCAGAAATGTTTGAAGCTACTGACTGAATGAAAGGAGCTGGCATCTCACTCTCTTTGAATCTTCTTTATCATGCTAGGATTAACAGGAAAAAGCTAAAAATTTCAGAATTGCACCGTGCAATGTGGAGATATTACTGTTTGTGCATTTACAATATTCATTGATTTTTGCCATTGAAAAACATGTTTTTCATATACCAGAAATGTTTGAAGCTACTGACTGAATGAAAGGAGCTGGCATCTCACTCTCTTTGAATCTTCTTTATCATGCTAGGATTAACAGGAAAAAGCTAAAAATTTCAGAATTGCACCGTGCAATGTGGAGATATTACTGTTTGTGCATTTACAATATTCATTGATTTTTGCCATTGAAAAACGTCCAGAAATGTTTGAAGCTACTGACTGAATGAAAGGAGCTGGCATCTCACTCTCTTTGAATGTTCTTTATCATGCTAGGATTAACAGGAAAAAGCTAAAAATTTCAGAATTGCACCGTGCAATGTGGAGATATTACTGTTTGTGCATTTACAATATTCATTGATTTTTGCCATTGAAAAACATGTTTTTCATATACCAGAAATGTTTGAAGCTACTGACTGAATGAAAGGAGCTGGCATCTCACTCTCTTTGAATCTTCTTTATCATGCTAGGATTAACAGGAAAAAGCTAAAAATTTCAGAATTGCACCGTGCAATGTGGAGATATTACTGTTTGTGCATTTACAATATTCATTGATTTTTGCCATTGAAAAACATGTTTTTCATATACCAGAAATGTTTGAAGCTACTGACTGAATGAAAGGAGCTGGCATCTCACTCTCTTTGAATCTTCTTGATCATGCTAGGATTAGCAGGAAAAAGCAAAAAATTTCAGAATTGCACCGTGCAATGTGGAGATATTACTGTTTGTGCATTTACAATATTCATTGATTTTTGCCATTGAAAAACATGTTTTTCATATACCAGAAATGTTTGAAGCTACTGACTGAATGAAAGGAGCTGGCATCTCACTCTCTTTGAATCTTCTTTATCATGCTAGGATTAACAGGAAAAAGCAAAAAATTTCAGAATTGCACCGTGCAATGTGGAGATATTACTGTTTGTGCATTTACAATATTCATTGATTTTTGCCATTGAAAAACGTCCAGAAATGTTTGAAGCTACTGACTGAATGAAAGGAGCTGGCATCTCACTCTCTTTGAATGTTCTTTATCATGCTAGGATTAACAGGAAAAAGCTAAAAATTTCAGAATTGCACCGTGCAATGTGGAGATATTACTGTTTGTGCATTTACAATATTCATTGATTTTTGCCATTGAAAAACATGTTTTTCATATACCAGAAATGTTTGAAGCTACTGACTGAATGAAAGGAGCTGGCATCTCACTCTCTTTGAATCTTCTTTATCATGCTAGGATTAACAGGAAAAAGCTAAAAATTTCAGAATTGCACCGTGCAATGTGGAGATATTACTGTTTGTGCATTTACAATATTCATTGATTTTTGCCATTGAAAAACATGTTTTTCATATACCAGAAATGTTTGAAGCTACTGACTGAATGAAAGGAGCTGGCATCTCACTCTCTTTGAATCTTCTTTATCATGCTAGGATTAACAGGAAAAAGCTAAAAATTTCAGAATTGCACCGTGCAATGTGGAGATATTACTGTTTGTGCATTTACAATATTCATTGATTTTTGCCATTGAAAAACATGTTTTTCATATACCAGAAATGTTTGAAGCTACTGACTGAATGAAAGGAGCTGGCATCTCACTCTCTTTGAATCTTCTTGATCATGCTAGGATTAGCAGGAAAAAGCAAAAAATTTCAGAATTGCACCGTGCAATGTGGAGATATTACTGTTTGTGCATTTACAATATTCATTGATTTTTGCCATTGAAAAACATGTTTTTCATATACCAGAAATGTTTGAAGCTACTGACTGAATGAAAGGAGCTGGCATCTCACTCTCTTTGAATCTTCTTTATCATGCTAGGATTAGCAGGAAAAAGCAAAAAATTTCAGAATTGCACCGTGCAATGTGGAGATATTACTGTTTGTGCATTTACAATATTCATTGATTTTTGCCATTGAAAAACGTCCAGAAATGTTTGAAGCTACTGACTGAATGAAAGGAGCTGGCATCTCACTCTCTTTGAATCTTCTTTATCATGCTAGGATTAACAGGAAAAAGCTAAAAATTTCAGAATTGCACCGTGCAATGTGGAGATATTACTGTTTGTGCATTTACAATATTCATTGATTTTTGCCATTGAAAAACATGTTTTTCATATACCAGAAATGTTTGAAGCTACTGACTGAATGAAAGGAGCTGGCATCTCACTCTCTTTGAATCTTCTTTATCATGCTAGGATTAACAGGAAAAAGCTAAAAATTTCAGAATTGCACCGTGCAATGTGGAGATATTACTGTTTGTGCATTTACAATATTCATTGATTTTTGCCATTGAAAAACGTCCAGAAATGTTTGAAGCTACTGACTGAATGAAAGGAGCTGGCATCTCACTCTCTTTGAATCTTCTTTATCATGCTAGGATTAACAGGAAAAAGCTAAAAATTTCAGAATTGCACCGTGCAATGTGGAGATATTACTGTTTGTGCATTTACAATATTCATTGATTTTTGCCATTGAAAAACGTCCAGAAATGTTTGAAGCTACTGACTGAATGAAAGGAGCTGGCATCTCACTCTCTTTGAATCTTCTTTATCATGCTAGGATTAACAGGAAAAAGCAAAAAATTTCAGAATTGCACCGTGCAATGTGGAGATATTACTGTTTGTGCATTTACAATATTCATTGATTTTTGCCATTGAAAAACATGTTTTTCATATACCAGAAATGTTTGAAGCTACTGACTGAATGAAAGGAGCTGGCATCTCACTCTCTTTGAATCTTCTTTATCATGCTAGGATTAGCAGGAAAAAGCAAAAAATTTCAGAATTGCACCGTGCAATGTGGAGATATTACTGTTTGTGCATTTACAATATTCATTGATTTTTGCCATTGAAAAACGTCCAGAAATGTTTGAAGCTACTGACTGAATGAAAGGAGCTGGCATCTCACTCTCTTTGAATCTTCTTTATCATGCTAGGATTAACAGGAAAAAGCAAAAAATTTCAGAATTGCACCGTGCAATGTGGAGATATTACTGTTTGTGCATTTACAATATTCATTGATTTTTGCCATTGAAAAACATGTTTTTCATATACCAGAAATGTTTGAAGCTACTGACTGAATGAAAGGAGCTGGCATGTCACTCTCTTTGAATCTTCTTTATCATGCTAGGATTAGCAGGAAAAAGCTAAAAATTTCAGAATTGCACCGTGCAATGTGGAGATATTACTGTTTGTGCATTTACAATATTCATTGATTTTTGCCATTGAAAAACATGTTTTTCATATACCAGAAATGTTTGAAGCTACTGACTGAATGAAAGGAGCTTGCATCTCACTCTCTTTGAATCTTCTTTATCATGCTAGGATTAACAGGAAAAAGCTAAAAATTTCAGAATTGCACCGTGCAATGTGGAGATATTACTGTTTGTGCATTTACAATATTCATTGATTTTTGCCATTGAAAAACGTTTTTCATATACCAGAAATGTTTGAAGCTACTGACTGAATGAAAGGAGCTGGCATCTCACTCTCTGAATCTTCTTTATCATGCTAGGATTAACAGGAAAAAGCTAAAAATTTCAGAATTGCACCGTGCAATGTGGAGATATTACTGTTTGTGCATTTACAATATTCATTGATTTTTGCCATTGAAAAACGTCCAGAAATGTTTGAAGCTACTGACTGAATGAAAGGAGCTGGCATCTCACTCTCTTTGAATCTTCTTTATCATGCTAGGATTAACAGGAAAAAGCTAAAAATTTCAGAATTGCACCGTGCAATGTGGAGATATTACTGTTTGTGCATTTACAATATTCATTGATTTTTGCCATTGAAAAACGTCCAGAAATGTTTGAAGCTACTGACTGAATGAAAGGAGCTGGCATCTCACTCTCTTTGAATCTTCTTTATCATGCTAGGATTAACAGGAAAAAGCTAAAAATTTCAGAATTGCACCGTGCAATGTGGAGATATTACTGTTTGTGCATTTACAATATTCATTGATTTTTGCCATTGAAAAACATGTTTTTCATATACCAGAAATGTTTGAAGCTACTGACTGAATGAAAGGAGCTGGCATCTCACTCTCTTTGAATCTTCTTTATCATGCTAGGATTAACAGGAAAAAGCTAAAAATTTCAGAATTGCACCGTGCAATGTGGAGATATTACTGTTTGTGCATTTACAATATTCATTGATTTTTGCCATTGAAAAACATGTTTTTCATATACCAGAAATGTTTGAAGCTACTGACTGAATGAAAGGAGCTGGCATCTCACTCTCTTTGAATCTTCTTTATCATGCTAGGATTAACAGGAAAAAGCTAAAAATTTCAGAATTGCACCGTGCAATGTGGAGATATTACTGTTTGTGCATTTACAATATTCATTGATTTTTGCCATTGAAAAACGTCCAGAAATGTTTGAAGCTACTGACTGAATGAAAGGAGCTGGCATCTCACTCTCTTTGAATCTTCTTTATCATGCTAGGATTAACAGGAAAAAGCTAAAAATTTCAGAATTGCACCGTGCAATGTGGAGATATTACTGTTTGTGCATTTACAATATTCATTGATTTTTGCCATTGAAAAACGTCCAGAAATGTTTGAAGCTACTGACTGAATGAAAGGAGCTGGCATCTCACTCTCTTTGAATCTTCTTTATCATGCTAGGATTAACAGGAAAAAGCTAAAAATTTCAGAATTGCACCGTGCAATGTGGAGATATTACTGTTTGTGCATTTACAATATTCATTGATTTTTGCCATTGAAAAACGTCCAGAAATGTTTGAAGCTACTGACTGAATGAAAGGAGCTGGCATCTCACTCTCTTTGAATCTTCTTTATCATGCTAGGATTAACAGGAAAAAGCTAAAAATTTCAGAATTGCACCGTGCAATGTGGAGATATTACTGTTTGTGCATTTACAATATTCATTGATTTTTGCCATTGAAAAACATGTTTTTCATATACCAGAAATGTTTGAAGCTACTGACTGAATGAAAGGAGCTGGCATCTCACTCTCTTTGAATCTTCTTTATCATGCTAGGATTAACAGGAAAAAGCTAAAAATTTCAGAATTGCACCGTGCAATGTGGAGATATTACTGTTTGTGCATTTACAATATTCATTGATTTTTGCCATTGAAAAACATGTTTTTCATATACCAGAAATGTTTGAAGCTACTGACTGAATGAAAGGAGCTGGCATCTCACTCTCTTTGAATCTTCTTGATCATGCTAGGATTAGCAGGAAAAAGCAAAAAATTTCAGAATTGCACCGTGCAATGTGGAGATATTACTGTTTGTGCATTTACAATATTCATTGATTTTTGCCATTGAAAAACATGTTTTTCATATACCAGAAATGTTTGAAGCTACTGACTGAATGAAAGGAGCTGGCATCTCACTCTCTTTGAATCTTCTTTATCATGCTAGGATTAACAGGAAAAAGCAAAAAATTTCAGAATTGCACCGTGCAATGTGGAGATATTACTGTTTGTGCATTTACAATATTCATTGATTTTTGCCATTGAAAAACGTCCAGAAATGTTTGAAGCTACTGACTGAATGAAAGGAGCTGGCATCTCACTCTCTTTGAATGTTCTTTATCATGCTAGGATTAACAGGAAAAAGCTAAAAATTTCAGAATTGCACCGTGCAATGTGGAGATATTACTGTTTGTGCATTTACAATATTCATTGATTTTTGCCATTGAAAAACATGTTTTTCATATACCAGAAATGTTTGAAGCTACTGACTGAATGAAAGGAGCTGGCATCTCACTCTCTTTGAATCTTCTTTATCATGCTAGGATTAACAGGAAAAAGCTAAAAATTTCAGAATTGCACCGTGCAATGTGGAGATATTACTGTTTGTGCATTTACAATATTCATTGATTTTTGCCATTGAAAAACATGTTTTTCATATACCAGAAATGTTTGAAGCTACTGACTGAATGAAAGGAGCTGGCATCTCACTCTCTTTGAATCTTCTTTATCATGCTAGGATTAACAGGAAAAAGCTAAAAATTTCAGAATTGCACCGTGCAATGTGGAGATATTACTGTTTGTGCATTTACAATATTCATTGATTTTTGCCATTGAAAAACATGTTTTTCATATACCAGAAATGTTTGAAGCTACTGACTGAATGAAAGGAGCTGGCATCTCACTCTCTTTGAATCTTCTTGATCATGCTAGGATTAGCAGGAAAAAGCAAAAAATTTCAGAATTGCACCGTGCAATGTGGAGATATTACTGTTTGTGCATTTACAATATTCATTGATTTTTGCCATTGAAAAACATGTTTTTCATATACCAGAAATGTTTGAAGCTACTGACTGAATGAAAGGAGCTGGCATCTCACTCTCTTTGAATCTTCTTTATCATGCTAGGATTAGCAGGAAAAAGCAAAAAATTTCAGAATTGCACCGTGCAATGTGGAGATATTACTGTTTGTGCATTTACAATATTCATTGATTTTTGCCATTGAAAAACGTCCAGAAATGTTTGAAGCTACTGACTGAATGAAAGGAGCTGGCATCTCACTCTCTTTGAATCTTCTTTATCATGCTAGGATTAACAGGAAAAAGCTAAAAATTTCAGAATTGCACCGTGCAATGTGGAGATATTACTGTTTGTGCATTTACAATATTCATTGATTTTTGCCATTGAAAAACATGTTTTTCATATACCAGAAATGTTTGAAGCTACTGACTGAATGAAAGGAGCTGGCATCTCACTCTCTTTGAATCTTCTTTATCATGCTAGGATTAACAGGAAAAAGCTAAAAATTTCAGAATTGCACCGTGCAATGTGGAGATATTACTGTTTGTGCATTTACAATATTCATTGATTTTTGCCATTGAAAAACGTCCAGAAATGTTTGAAGCTACTGACTGAATGAAAGGAGCTGGCATCTCACTCTCTTTGAATCTTCTTTATCATGCTAGGATTAACAGGAAAAAGCTAAAAATTTCAGAATTGCACCGTGCAATGTGGAGATATTACTGTTTGTGCATTTACAATATTCATTGATTTTTGCCATTGAAAAACGTCCAGAAATGTTTGAAGCTACTGACTGAATGAAAGGAGCTGGCATCTCACTCTCTTTGAATCTTCTTTATCATGCTAGGATTAACAGGAAAAAGCTAAAAATTTCAGAATTGCACCGTGCAATGTGGAGATATTACTGTTTGTGCATTTACAATATTCATTGATTTTTGCCATTGAAAAACATGTTTTTCATATACCAGAAATGTTTGAAGCTACTGACTGAATGAAAGGAGCTGGCATCTCACTCTCTTTGAATCTTCTTTATCATGCTAGGATTAACAGGAAAAAGCTAAAAATTTCAGAATTGCACCGTGCAATGTGGAGATATTACTGTTTGTGCATTTACAATATTCATTGATTTTTGCCATTGAAAAACGTCCAGAAATGTTTGAAGCTACTGACTGAATGAAAGGAGCTGGCATCTCACTCTCTTTGAATCTTCTTTATCATGCTAGGATTAACAGGAAAAAGCTAAAAATTTCAGAATTGCACCGTGCAATGTGGAGATATTACTGTTTGTGCATTTACAATATTCATTGATTTTTGCCATTGAAAAACATGTTTTTCATATACCAGAAATGTTTGAAGCTACTGACTGAATGAAAGGAGCTGGCATCTCACTCTCTTTGAATCTTCTTTATCATGCTAGGATTAACAGGAAAAAGCTAAAAATTTCAGAATTGCACCGTGCAATGTGGAGATATTACTGTTTGTGCATTTACAATATTCATTGATTTTTGCCATTGAAAAACGTCCAGAAATGTTTGAAGCTACTGACTGAATGAAAGGAGCTGGCATCTCACTCTCTTTGAATCTTCTTTATCATGCTAGGATTAACAGGAAAAAGCTAAAAATTTCAGAATTGCACCGTGCAATGTGGAGATATTACTGTTTGTGCATTTACAATATTCATTGATTTTTGCCATTGAAAAACATGTTTTTCATATACCAGAAATGTTTGAAGCTACTGACTGAATGAAAGGAGCTGGCATCTCACTCTCTTTGAATCTTCTTTATCATGCTAGGATTAACAGGAAAAAGCAAAAAATTTCAGAATTGCACCGTGCAATGTGGAGATATTACTGTTTGTGCATTTACAATATTCATTGATTTTTGCCATTGAAAAACGTCCAGAAATGTTTGAAGCTACTGACTGAATGAAAGGAGCTGGCATCTCACTCTCCTTGAATGTTCTTTATCATGCTAGGATTAACAGGAAAAAGCTAAAAATTTCAGAATTGCACCGTGCAATGTGGAGATATTACTGTTTGTGCATTTACAATATTCATTGATTTTTGCCATTGAAAAACATGTTTTTCATATACCAGAAATGTTTGAAGCTACTGACTGAATGAAAGGAGCTGGCATCTCACTCTCTTTGAATCTTCTTTATCATGCTAGGATTAACAGGAAAAAGCTAAAAATTTCAGAATTGCACCGTGCAATGTGGAGATATTACTGTTTGTGCATTTACAATATTCATTGATTTTTGCCATTGAAAAACATGTTTTTCATATACCAGAAATGTTTGAAGCTACTGACTGAATGAAAGGAGCTGGCATCTCACTCTCTTTGAATCTTCTTTATCATGCTAGGATTAACAGGAAAAAGCTAAAAATTTCAGAATTGCACCGTGCAATGTGGAGATATTACTGTTTGTGCATTTACAATATTCATTGATTTTTGCCATTGAAAAACGTCCAGAAATGTTTGAAGCTACTGACTGAATGAAAGGAGCTGGCATCTCACTCTCTTTGAATCTTCTTTATCATGCTAGGATTAACAGGAAAAAGCTAAAAATTTCAGAATTGCACCGTGCAATGTGGAGATATTACTGTTTGTGCATTTACAATATTCATTGATTTTTGCCATTGAAAAACGTCCAGAAATGTTTGAAGCTACTGACTGAATGAAAGGAGCTGGCATCTCACTCTCTTTGAATCTTCTTTATCATGCTAGGATTAACAGGAAAAAGCTAAAAATTTCAGAATTGCACCGTGCAATGTGGAGATATTACTGTTTGTGCATTTACAATATTCATTGATTTTTGCCATTGAAAAACATGTTTTTCATATACCAGAAATGTTTGAAGCTACTGACTGAATGAAAGGAGCTGGCATCTCACTCTCTTTGAATCTTCTTTATCATGCTAGGATTAGCAGGAAAAAGCAAAAAATTTCAGAATTGCACCGTGCAATGTGGAGATATTACTGTTTGTGCATTTACAATATTCATTGATTTTTGCCATTGAAAAACGTCCAGAAATGTTTGAAGCTACTGACTGAATTAAAGGAGCTGGCATCTCACTCTCTTTGAATCTTCTTTATCATGCTAGGATTAACAGGAAAAAGCTAAAAATTTCAGAATTGCACCGTGCAATGTGGAGATATTACTGTTTGTGCATTTACAATATTCATTGATTTTTGCCATTGAAAAACGTCCAGAAATGTTTGAACCTACTGACTGAATGAAAGGAGCTGGCATCTCACTCTCTTTGAATCTTCTTTATCATGCTAGGATTAACAGGAAAAAGCTAAAAATTTCAGAATTGCACCGTGCAATGTGGAGATATTACTGTTTGTGCATTTACAATATTCATTGATTTTTGCCATTGAAAAACATGTTTTTCATATACCAGAAATGTTTGAAGCTACTGACTGAATGAAAGGAGCTGGCATCTCACTCTCTTTGAATCTTCTTTATCATGCTAGGATTAGCAGGAAAAAGCAAAAAATTTCAGAATTGCACCGTGCAATGTGGAGATATTACTGTTTGTGCATTTACAATATTCATTGATTTTTGCCATTGAAAAACATGTTTTTCATATACCAGAAATGTTTGAAGCTACTGACTGAATGAAAGGAGCTGGCATCTCACTCTCTTTGAATCTTCTTTATCATGCTAGGATTAACAGGAAAAAGCTAAAAATTTCAGAATTGCACCGTGCAATGTGGAGATATTACTGTTTGTGCATTTACAATATTCATTGATTTTTGCCATTGAAAAACATGTTTTTCATATACCAGAAATGTTTGAAGCTACTGACTGAATGAAAGGAGCTGGCATCTCACTCTCTTTGAATATTCTTTATCATGCTAGGATTAACAGGAAAAAGCTAAAAATTTCAGAATTGCACCGTGCAATGTGGAGATATTACTGTTTGTGCATTTACAATATTCATTGATTTTTGCCATTGAAAAACGTCCAGAAATGTTTGAAGCTACTGACTGAATGAAAGGAGCTGGCATCTCACTCTCTTTGAATCTTCTTTATCATGCTAGTATTAACAGGAAAAAGCTAAAAATTTCAGAATTGCACCGTGCAATGTGGAGATATTACTGTTTGTGCATTTACAATATTCATTGATTTTTGCCATTGAAAAACATGTTTTTCATATACCAGAAATGTTTGAAGCTACTGACTGAATGAAAGGAGCTGGCATCTCACTCTCTTTGAATCTTCTTTATCATGCTAGGATTAACAGGAAAAAGCTAAAAATTTCAGAATTGCACCGTGCAATGTGGAGATATTACTGTTTGTGCATTTACAATATTCATTGATTTTTGCCATTGAAAAACGTCCAGAAATGTTTGAAGCTACTGACTGAATGAAAGGAGCTGGCATCTCACTCTCTTTGAATCTTCTTTATCATGCTAGGATTAACAGGAAAAAGCTAAAAATTTCAGAATTGCACCGTGCAATGTGGAGATATTACTGTTTGTGCATTTACAATATTCATTGATTTTTGCCATTGAAAAACGTCCAGAAATGTTTGAAGCTACTGACTGAATGAAAGGAGCTGGCATCTCACTCTCTTTGAATCTTCTTTATCATGCTAGGATTAACAGGAAAAAGCTAAAAATTTCAGAATTGCACCGTGCAATGTGGAGATATTACTGTTTGTGCATTTACAATATTCATTGATTTTTGCCATTGAAAAACGTCCAGAAATGTTTGAAGCTACTGACTGAATGAAAGGAGCTGGCATCTCACTCTCTTTGAATCTTCTTTATCATGCTAGGATTAACAGGAAAAAGCTAAAAATTTCAGAATTGCACGTGCAATGTGGAGATATTACTGTTTGTGCATTTACAATATTCATTGATTTTTGCCATTGAAAAACGTCCAGAAATGTTTGAAGCTACTGACTGAATGAAAGGAGCTGGCATCTCACTCTCTTTGAATCTTCTTTATCATGCTAGGATTAACAGGAAAAAGCTAAAAATTTCAGAATTGCACCGTGCAATGTGGAGATATTACTGTTTGTGCATTTACAATATTCATTGATTTTTGCCATTGAAAAACATGTTTTTCATATACCAGAAATGTTTGAAGCTACTGACTGAATGAAAGGAGCTGGCATCTCACTCTCTTTGAATCTTCTTTATCATGCTAGGATTAACAGGAAAAAGCTAAAAATTTCAGAATTGCACCGTGCAATGTGGAGATATTACTGTTTGTGCATTTACAATATTCATTGATTTTTGCCATTGAAAAACGTCCAGAAATGTTTGAAGCTACTGACTGAATGAAAGGAGCTGGCATCTCACTCTCTTTGAATCTTCTTTATGATGCTAGGATTAACAGGAAAAAGCAAAAAATTTCAGAATTGCACCGTGCAATGTGGAGATATTACTGTTTGTGCATTTACAATATTCATTGATTTTTGCCATTGAAAAACATGTTTTTCATATACCAGAAATGTTTGAAGCTACTGACTGAATGAAAGGAGCTGGCATCTCACTCTCTTTGAATCTTCTTTATCATGCTAGGATTAACAGGAAAAAGCTAAAAATTTCAGAATTGCACCGTGCAATGTGGAGATATTACTGTTTGTGCATTTACAATATTCATTGATTTTTGCCATTGAAAAACGTCCAGAAATGTTTGAAGCTACTGACTGAATGAAAGGAGCTGGCATCTCACTCTCTTTGAATCTTCTTTATCATGCTAGGATTAACAGGAAAAAGCTAAAAATTTCAGAATTGCACCGTGCAATGTGGAGATATTACTGTTTGTGCATTTACAATATTCATTGATTTTTGCCATTGAAAAACGTCCAGAAATGTTTGAAGCTACTGACTGAATGAAAGGAGCTGGCATCTCACTCTCTTTGAATCTTCTTTATCATGCTAGGATTAACAGGAAAAAGCTAAAAATTTCAGAATTGCACCGTGCAATGTGGAGATATTACTGTTTGTGCATTTACAATATTCATTGATTTTTGCCATTGAAAAACGTCCAGAAATGTTTGAAGCTACTGACTGAATGAAAGGAGCTGGCATCTCACTCTCTTTGAATCTTCTTTATCATGCTAGGATTAACAGGAAAAAGCTAAAAATTTCAGAATTGCACCGTGCAATGTGGAGATATTACTGTTTGTGCATTTACAATATTCATTGATTTTTGCCATTGAAAAACATGTTTTTCATATACCAGAAATGTTTGAAGCTACTGACTGAATGAAAGGAGCTGGCATCTCACTCTCTTTGAATCTTCTTTATCATGCTAGGATTAACAGGAAAAAGCTAAAAATTTCAGAATTGCCCCGTGCAATGTGGAGATATTACTGTTTGTGCATTTACAATATTCATTGATTTTTGCCATTGAAAAACGTCCAGAAATGTTTGAAGCTACTGACTGAATGAAAGGAGCTGGCATCTCACTCTCTTTGAATCTTCTTTATCATGCTAGGATTAACAGGAAAAAGCAAAAAATTTCAGAATTGCACCGTGCAATGTGGAGATATTACTGTTTGTGCATTTACAATATTCATTGATTTTTGCCATTGAAAAACATGTTTTTCATATACCAGAAATGTTTGAAGCTACTGACTGAATGAAAGGAGCTGGCATCTCACTCTCTTTGAATCTTCTTTATCATGCTAGGATTAACAGGAAAAAGCTAAAAATTTCAGAATTGCACCGTGCAATGTGGAGATATTACTGTTTGTGCATTTACAATATTCATTGATTTTTGCCATTGAAAAACATGTTTTTCATATACCAGAAATGTTTGAAGCTACTGACTGAATGAAAGGAGCTGGCATCTCACTCTCTTTGAATCTTCTTTATCATGCTAGGATTAACAGGAAAAAGCTAAAAATTTCAGAATTGCACCGTGCAATGTGGAGATATTACTGTTTGTGCATTTACAATATTCATTGATTTTTGCCATTGAAAAACGTCCAGAAATGTTTGAAGCTACTGACTGAATGAAAGGAGCTGGCATCTCACTCTCTTTGAATCTTCTTTATCATGCTAGGATTAACAGGAAAAAGCTAAAAATTTCAGAATTGCACCGTGCAATGTGGAGATATTACTGTTTGTGCATTTACAATATTCATTGATTTTTGCCATTGAAAAACGTCCAGAAATGTTTGAAGCTACTGACTGAATGAAAGGAGCTGGCATCTCACTCTCTTTGAATCTTCTTTATCATGCTAGGATTAACAGGAAAAAGCTAAAAATTTCAGAATTGCACCGTGCAATGTGGAGATATTACTGTTTGTGCATTTACAATATTCATTGATTTTTGCCATTGAAAAACGTCCAGAAATGTTTGAAGCTACTGACTGAATGAAAGGAGCTGGCATCTCACTCTCTTTGAATCTTCTTTATCATGCTAGGATTAACAGGAAAAAGCTAAAAATTTCAGAATTGCAATGTGGAGATATTACTGTTTGTGCATTTACAATATTCATTGATTTTTGCCATTGAAAAACGTCCAGAAATGTTTGAAGCTACTGACTGAATGAAAGGAGCTGGCATCTCACTCTCTTTGAATCTTCTTTATCATGCTAGGATTAACAGGAAAAAGCTAAAAATTTCAGAATTGCACCGTGCAATGTGGAGATATTACTGTTTGTGCATTTACAATATTCATTGATTTTTGCCATTGAAAAACGTCCAGAAATGTTTGAAGCTACTGACTGAATGAAAGGAGCTGGCATCTCACTCTCTTTGAATCTTCTTTATCATGCTAGGATTAACAGGAAAAAGCTAAAAATTTCAGAATTGCACCGTGCAATGTGGAGATATTACTGTTTGTGCATTTACAATATTCATTGATTTTTGCCATTGAAAAACATGTTTTTCATATACCAGAAATGTTTGAAGCTACTGACTGAATGAAAGGAGCTGGCATCTCACTCTCTTTGAATCTTCTTTATCATGCTAGGATTAACAGGAAAAAGCTAAAAATTTCAGAATTGCACCGTGCAATGTGGAGATATTACTGTTTGTGCATTTACAATATTCATTGATTTTTGCCATTGAAAAACGTCCAGAAATGTTTGAAGCTACTGACTGAATGAAAGGAGCTGGCATCTCACTCTCTTTGAATCTTCTTTATCATGCTAGGATTAACAGGAAAAAGCTAAAAATTTCAGAATTGCACCGTGCAATGTGGAGATATTACTGTTTGTGCATTTACAATATTCATTGATTTTTGCCATTGAAAAACGTCCAGAAATGTTTGAAGCTACTGACTGAATGAAAGGAGCTGGCATCTCACTCTCTTTGAATCTTCTTTATCATGCTAGGATTAACAGGAAAAAGCTAAAAATTTCAGAATTGCACCGTGCAATGTGGAGATATTACTGTTTGTGCATTTACAATATTCATTGATTTTTGCCATTGAAAAACGTCCAGAAATGTTTGAAGCTACTGACTGAATGAAAGGAGCTGGCATCTCACTCTCTTTGAATCTTCTTTATCATGCTAGGATTAACAGGAAAAAGCTAAAAATTTCAGAATTGCACCGTGCAATGTGGAGATATTACTGTTTGTGCATTTACAATATTCATTGATTTTTGCCATTGAAAAACATGTTTTTCATATACCAGAAATGTTTGAAGCTACTGACTGAATGAAAGGAGCTGGCATCTCACTCTCTTTGAATCTTCTTTATCATGCTAGGATTAACAGGAAAAAGCTAAAAATTTCAGAATTGCACCGTGCAATGTGGAGATATTACTGTTTGTGCATTTACAATATTCATTGATTTTTGCCATTGAAAAACATGTTTTTCATATACCAGAAATGTTTGAAGCTACTGACTGAATGAAAGGAGCTGGCATCTCACTCTCTTTGAATCTTCTTTATCATGCTAGGATTAGCAGGAAAAAGCAAAAAATTTCAGAATTGCACCGTGCAATGTGGAGATATTACTGTTTGTGCATTTACAATATTCATTGATTTTTGCCATTGAAAAACGTCCAGAAATGTTTGAAGCTACTGACTGAATGAAAGGAGCTGGCATCTCACTCTCTTTGAATCTTCTTTATCATGCTAGGATTAACAGGAAAAAGCTAAAAATTTCAGAATTGCACCGTGCAATGTGGAGATATTACTGTTTGTGCATTTACAATATTCATTGATTTTTGCCATTGAAAAACGTCCAGAAATGTTTGAAGCTACTGACTGAATGAAAGGAGCTGGCATCTCACTCTCTTTGAATCTTCTTTATCATGCTAGGATTAACAGGAAAAAGCTAAAAATTTCAGAATTGCACCGTGCAATGTGGAGATATTACTGTTTGTGCATTTACAATATTCATTGATTTTTGCCATTGAAAAACATGTTTTTCATATACCAGAAATGTTTGAAGCTACTGACTGAATGAAAGGAGCTGGCATCTCACTCTCTTTGAATCTTTTTATCATGCTAGGATTAGCAGGAAAAAGCAAAAAATTTCAGAATTGCACCGTGCAATGTGGAGATATTACTGTTTGTGCATTTACAATATTCATTGATTTTTGCCATTGAAAAACGTTTTTCATATACCAGAAATGTTTGAAGCTACTGACTGAATGAAAGGAGCTGGCATCTCACTCTCTTTGAATCTTCTTTATCATGCTAGGATTAACAGGAAAAAGCTAAAAATTTCAGAATTGCACCGTGCAATGTGGAGATATTACTGTTTGTGCATTTACAATATTCATTGATTTTTGCCATTGAAAAACATGTTTTTCATATACCAGAAATGTTTGAAGCTACTGACTGAATGAAAGGAGCTGGCATCTCACTCTCTTTGAATCTTCTTTATCATGCTAGGATTAACAGGAAAAAGCTAAAAATTTCAGAATTGCACCGTGCAATGTGGAGATATTACTGTTTGTGCATTTACAATATTCATTGATTTTTGCCATTGAAAAACGTCCAGAAATGTTTGAAGCTACTGACTGAATGAAAGGAGCTGGCATCTCACTCTCTTTGAATCTTCTTTATCATGCTAGGATTAACAGGAAAAAGCTAAAAATTTCAGAATTGCACCGTTCAATGTGGAGATATTACTGTTTGTGCATTTACAATATTCATTGATTTTTGCCATTGAAAAACATGTTTTTCATATACCAGAAATGTTTGAAGCTACTGACTGAATGAAAGGAGCTGGCATCTCACTCTCTTTGAATCTTTATCATGCTAGGATTAACAGGAAAAAGCTAAAAATTTCAGAATTGCACCGTGCAATGTGGAGATATTACTGTTTGTGCATTTACAATATTCATTGATTTTTGCCATTGAAAAACGTCCAGAAATGTTTGAAGCTACTGACTGAATGAAAGGAGCTGGCATCTCACTCTCTTTGAATCTTCTTTATCATGCTAGGATTAACAGGAAAAAGCTAAAAATTTCAGAATTGCACCGTGCAATGTGGAGATATTACTGTTTGTGCATTTACAATATTCATTGATTTTTGCCATTGAAAAACGTCCAGAAATGTTTGAAGCTACTGACTGAATGAAAGGAGCTGGCATCTCACTCTCTTTGAATCTTCTTTATCATGCTAGGATTAACAGGAAAAAGCTAAAAATTTCAGAATTGCACCGTGCAATGTGGAGATATTACTGTTTGTGCATTTACAATATTCATTGATTTTTGCCATTGAAAAACGTCCAGAAATGTTTGAAGCTACTGACTGAATGAAAGGAGCTGGCATCTCACTCTCTTTGAATCTTCTTTATCATGCTAGGATTAACAGGAAAAAGCTAAAAATTTCAGAATTGCACCGTGCAATGTGGAGATATTACTGTTTGTGCATTTACAATATTCATTGATTTTTGCCATTGAAAAACGTCCAGAAATGTTTGAAGCTACTGACTGAATGAAAGGAGCTGGCATCTCACTCTCTTTGAATCTTCTTTATCATGCTAGGATTAACAGGAAAAAGCTAAAAATTTCAGAATTGCACCGTGCAATGTGGAGATATTACTGTTTGTGCATTTACAATATTCATTGATTTTTGCCATTGAAAAACATGTTTTTCATATACCAGAAATGTTTGAAGCTACTGACTGAATGAAAGGAGCTGGCATCTCACTCTCTTTGAATCTTCTTTATCATGCTAGGATTAACAGGAAAAAGCTAAAAATTTCAGAATTGCCCCGTGCAATGTGGAGATATTACTGTTTGTGCATTTACAATATTCATTGATTTTTGCCATTGAAAAACGTCCAGAAATGTTTGAAGCTACTGACTGAATGAAAGGAGCTGGCATCTCACTCTCTTTGAATCTTCTTTATCATGCTAGGATTAACAGGAAAAAGCAAAAAATTTCAGAATTGCACCGTGCAATGTGGAGATATTACTGTTTGTGCATTTACAATATTCATTGATTTTTGCCATTGAAAAACATGTTTTTCATATACCAGAAATGTTTGAAGCTACTGACTGAATGAAAGGAGCTGGCATCTCACTCTCTTTGAATCTTCTTTATCATGCTAGGATTAACAGGAAAAAGCTAAAAATTTCAGAATTGCACCGTGCAATGTGGAGATATTACTGTTTGTGCATTTACAATATTCATTGATTTTTGCCATTGAAAAACATGTTTTTCATATACCAGAAATGTTTGAAGCTACTGACTGAATGAAAGGAGCTGGCATCTCACTCTCTTTGAATCTTCTTTATCATGCTAGGATTAACAGGAAAAAGCTAAAAATTTCAGAATTGCACCGTGCAATGTGGAGATATTACTGTTTGTGCATTTACAATATTCATTGATTTTTGCCATTGAAAAACGTCCAGAAATGTTTGAAGCTACTGACTGAATGTAAGGAGCTGGCATCTCACTCTCTTTGAATCTTCTTTATCATGCTAGGATTAACAGGAAAAAGCTAAAAATTTCAGAATTGCACCGTGCAATGTGGAGATATTACTGTTTGTGCATTTACAATATTCATTGATTTTTGCCATTGAAAAACGTCCAGAAATGTTTGAAGCTACTGACTGAATGAAAGGAGCTGGCATCTCACTCTCTTTGAATCTTCTTTATCATGCTAGGATTAACAGGAAAAAGCTAAAAATTTCAGAATTGCACCGTGCAATGTGGAGATATTACTGTTTGTGCATTTACAATATTCATTGATTTTTGCCATTGAAAAACGTCCAGAAATGTTTGAAGCTACTGACTGAATGAAAGGAGCTGGCATCTCACTCTCTTTGAATCTTCTTTATCATGCTAGGATTAACAGGAAAAAGCTAAAAATTTCAGAATTGCAATGTGGAGATATTACTGTTTGTGCATTTACAATATTCATTGATTTTTGCCATTGAAAAACGTCCAGAAATGTTTGAAGCTACTGACTGAATGAAAGGAGCTGGCATCTCACTCTCTTTGAATCTTCTTTATCATGCTAGGATTAACAGGAAAAAGCTAAAAATTTCAGAATTGCACCGTGCAATGTGGAGATATTACTGTTTGTGCATTTACAATATTCATTGATTTTTGCCATTGAAAAACGTCCAGAAATGTTTGAAGCTACTGACTGAATGAAAGGAGCTGGCATCTCACTCTCTTTGAATCTTCTTTATCATGCTAGGATTAACAGGAAAAAGCTAAAAATTTCAGAATTGCACCGTGCAATGTGGAGATATTACTGTTTGTGCATTTACAATATTCATTGATTTTTGCCATTGAAAAACATGTTTTTCATATACCAGAAATGTTTGAAGCTACTGACTGAATGAAAGGAGCTGGCATCTCACTCTCTTTGAATCTTCTTTATCATGCTAGGATTAACAGGAAAAAGCTAAAAATTTCAGAATTGCACCGTGCAATGTGGAGATATTACTGTTTGTGCATTTACAATATTCATTGATTTTTGCCATTGAAAAACGTCCAGAAATGTTTGAAGCTACTGACTGAATGAAAGGAGCTGGCATCTCACTCTCTTTGAATCTTCTTTATCATGCTAGGATTAACAGGAAAAAGCTAAAAATTTCAGAATTGCACCGTGCAATGTGGAGATATTACTGTTTGTGCATTTACAATATTCATTGATTTTTGCCATTGAAAAACGTTTTTCATATACCAGAAATGTTTGAAGCTACTGACTGAATGAAAGGAGCTGGCATCTCACTCTCTTTGAATCTTCTTTATCATGCTAGGATTAACAGGAAAAAGCTAAAAATTTCAGAATTGCACCGTGCAATGTGGAGATATTACTGTTTGTGCATTTACAATATTCATTGATTTTTGCCATTGAAAAACATGTTTTTCATATACCAGAAATGTTTGAAGCTACTGACTGAATGAAAGGAGCTGGCATCTCACTCTCTTTGAATCTTCTTTATCATGCTAGGATTAACAGGAAAAAGCTAAAAATTTCAGAATTGCACCGTGCAATGTGGAGATATTACTGTTTGTGCATTTACAATATTCATTGATTTTTGCCATTGAAAAACATGTTTTTCATATACCAGAAATGTTTGAAGCTACTGACTGAATGAAAGGAGCTGGCATCTCACTCTCTTTGAATCTTCTTTATCATGCTAGGATTAACAGGAAAAAGCTAAAAATTTCAGAATTGCACCGTGCAATGTGGAGATATTACTGTTTGTGCATTTACAATATTCATTGATTTTTGCCATTGAAAAACGTCCAGAAATGTTTGAAGCTACTGACTGAATGAAAGGAGCTGGCATCTCACTCTCTTTGAATCTTCTTTATCATGCTAGGATTAGCAGGAAAAAGCTAAAAATTTCAGAATTGCACCGTGCAATGTGGAGATATTACTGTTTGTGCATTTACAATATTCATTGATTTTTGCCATTGAAAAACATGTTTTTCATATACCAGAAATGTTTGAAGCTACTGACTGAATGAAAGGAGCTGGCATCTCACTCTCTTTGAATCTTCTTTATCATGCTAGGATTAACAGGAAAAAGCTAAAAATTTCAGAATTGCACCGTGCAATGTGGAGATATTACTGTTTGTGCATTTACAATATTCATTGATTTTTGCCATTGAAAAACATGTTTTTCATATACCAGAAATGTTTGAAGCTACTGACTGAATGAAAGGAGCTGGCATCTCACTCTCTTTGAATCTTCTTTATCATGCTAGGATTAACAGGAAAAAGCTAAAAATTTCAGAATTGCACCGTGCAATGTGGAGATATTACTGTTTGTGCATTTACAATATTCATTGATTTTTGCCATTGAAAAACATGTTTTTCATATACCAGAAATGTTTGAAGCTACTGACTGAATGAAAGGAGCTGGCATCTCACTCTCTTTGAATCTTCTTTATCATGCTAGGATTAACAGGAAAAAGCTAAAAATTTCAGAATTGCACCGTGCAATGTGGAGATATTACTGTTTGTGCATTTACAATATTCATTGATTTTTGCCATTGAAAAACGTCCAGAAATGTTTGAAGCTACTGACTGAATGAAAGGAGCTGGCATCTCACTCTCTTTGAATCTTCTTTATCATGCTAGGATTAACAGGAAAAAGCTAAAAATTTCAGAATTGCACCGTGCAATGTGGAGATATTACTGTTTGTGCATTTACAATATTCATTGATTTTTGCCATTGAAAAACGTCCAGAAATGTTTGAAGCTACTGACTGAATGAAAGGAGCTGGCATCTCACTCTCTTTGAATCTTCTTTATCATGCTAGGATTAACAGGAAAAAGCTAAAAATTTCAGAATTGCACCGTGCAATGTGGAGATATTACTGTTTGTGCATTTACAATATTCATTGATTTTTGCCATTGAAAAACGTCCAGAAATGTTTGAAGCTACTGACTGAATGAAAGGAGCTGGCATCTCACTCTCTTTGAATCTTCTTTATCATGCTAGGATTAACAGGAAAAAGCTAAAAATTTCAGAATTGCACCGTGCAATGTGGTAATATTACTGTTTGTGCATTTACAATATTCATTGATTTTTGCCATTCAAAAACGTCCAGAAATGTTTGAAGCTACTGACTGAATGAAAGGAGCTGGCATCTCACTCTCTTTGAATCTTCTTTATCATGCTAGGATTAACAGGAAAAAGCTAAAAATTTCAGAATTGCACCGTGCAATGTGGAGATATTACTGTTTGTGCATTTACAATATTCATTGATTTTTGCCATTGAAAAACGTCCAGAAATGTTTGAAGCTACTGACTGAATGAAAGGAGCTGGCATCTCACTCTCTTTGAATCTTCTTTATCATGCTAGGATTAACAGGAAAAAGCTAAAAATTTCAGAATTGCACCGTGCAATGTGGAGATATTACTGTTTGTGCATTTACAATATTCATTGATTTTTGCCATTGAAAAACATGTTTTTCATATACCAGAAATGTTTGAAGCTACTGACTGAATGAAAGGAGCTGGCATCTCACTCTCTTTGAATCTTCTTTATCATGCTAGGATTAACAGGAAAAAGCTAAAAATTTCAGAATTGCACCGTGCAATGTGGAGATATTACTGTTTGTGCATTTACAATATTCATTGATTTTTGCCATTGAAAAACGTCCAGAAATGTTTGAAGCTACTGACTGAATGAAAGGAGCTGGCATCTCACTCTCTTTGAATCTTCTTTATCATGCTAGGATTAACAGGAAAAAGCTAAAAATTTCAGAATTGCACCGTGCAATGTGGAGATATTACTGTTTGTGCATTTACAATATTCATTGATTTTTGCCATTGAAAAACGTTTTTCATATACCAGAAATGTTTGAAGCTACTGACTGAATGAAAGGAGCTGGCATCTCACTCTCTTTGAATCTTCTTTATCATGCTAGGATTAACAGGAAAAAGCTAAAAATTTCAGAATTGCACCGTGCAATGTGGAGATATTACTGTTTGTGCATTTACAATATTCATTGATTTTTGCCATTGAAAAACATGTTTTTCATATACCAGAAATGTTTGAAGCTACTGACTGAATGAAAGGAGCTGGCATCTCACTCTCTTTGAATCTTCTTTATCATGCTAGGATTAACAGGAAAAAGCTAAAAATTTCAGAATTGCACCGTGCAATGTGGAGATATTACTGTTTGTGCATTTACAATATTCATTGATTTTTGCCATTGAAAAACATGTTTTTCATATACCAGAAATGTTTGAAGCTACTGACTGAATGAAAGGAGCTGGCATCTCACTCTCTTTGAATCTTCTTTATCATGCTAGGATTAACAGGAAAAAGCTAAAAATTTCAGAATTGCACCGTGCAATGTGGAGATATTACTGTTTGTGCATTTACAATATTCATTGATTTTTGCCATTGAAAAACGTCCAGAAATGTTTGAAGCTACTGACTGAATGAAAGGAGCTGGCATCTCACTCTCTTTGAATGTTCTTTATCATGCTAGGATTAACAGGAAAAAGCTAAAAATTTCAGAATTGCACCGTGCAATGTGGAGATATTACTGTTTGTGCATTTACAATATTCATTGATTTTTGCCATTGAAAAACATGTTTTTCATATACCAGAAATGTTTGAAGCTACTGACTGAATGAAAGGAGCTGGCATCTCACTCTCTTTGAATCTTCTTTATCATGCTAGGATTAACAGGAAAAAGCTAAAAATTTCAGAATTGCACCGTGCAATGTGGAGATATTACTGTTTGTGCATTTACAATATTCATTGATTTTTGCCATTGAAAAACATGTTTTTCATATACCAGAAATGTTTGAAGCTACTGACTGAATGAAAGGAGCTGGCATCTCACTCTCTTTGAATCTTCTTGATCATGCTAGGATTAGCAGGAAAAAGCAAAAAATTTCAGAATTGCACCGTGCAATGTGGAGATATTACTGTTTGTGCATTTACAATATTCATTGATTTTTGCCATTGAAAAACATGTTTTTCATATACCAGAAATGTTTGAAGCTACTGACTGAATGAAAGGAGCTGGCATCTCACTCTCTTTGAATCTTCTTTATCATGCTAGGATTAACAGGAAAAAGCAAAAAATTTCAGAATTGCACCGTGCAATGTGGAGATATTACTGTTTGTGCATTTACAATATTCATTGATTTTTGCCATTGAAAAACGTCCAGAAATGTTTGAAGCTACTGACTGAATGAAAGGAGCTGGCATCTCACTCTCTTTGAATGTTCTTTATCATGCTAGGATTAACAGGAAAAAGCTAAAAATTTCAGAATTGCACCGTGCAATGTGGAGATATTACTGTTTGTGCATTTACAATATTCATTGATTTTTGCCATTGAAAAACATGTTTTTCATATACCAGAAATGTTTGAAGCTACTGACTGAATGAAAGGAGCTGGCATCTCACTCTCTTTGAATCTTCTTTATCATGCTAGGATTAACAGGAAAAAGCTAAAAATTTCAGAATTGCACCGTGCAATGTGGAGATATTACTGTTTGTGCATTTACAATATTCATTGATTTTTGCCATTGAAAAACATGTTTTTCATATACCAGAAATGTTTGAAGCTACTGACTGAATGAAAGGAGCTGGCATCTCACTCTCTTTGAATCTTCTTTATCATGCTAGGATTAACAGGAAAAAGCTAAAAATTTCAGAATTGCACCGTGCAATGTGGAGATATTACTGTTTGTGCATTTACAATATTCATTGATTTTTGCCATTGAAAAACATGTTTTTCATATACCAGAAATGTTTGAAGCTACTGACTGAATGAAAGGAGCTGGCATCTCACTCTCTTTGAATCTTCTTGATCATGCTAGGATTAGCAGGAAAAAGCAAAAAATTTCAGAATTGCACCGTGCAATGTGGAGATATTACTGTTTGTGCATTTACAATATTCATTGATTTTTGCCATTGAAAAACATGTTTTTCATATACCAGAAATGTTTGAAGCTACTGACTGAATGAAAGGAGCTGGCATCTCACTCTCTTTGAATCTTCTTTATCATGCTAGGATTAGCAGGAAAAAGCAAAAAATTTCAGAATTGCACCGTGCAATGTGGAGATATTACTGTTTGTGCATTTACAATATTCATTGATTTTTGCCATTGAAAAACGTCCAGAAATGTTTGAAGCTACTGACTGAATGAAAGGAGCTGGCATCTCACTCTCTTTGAATCTTCTTTATCATGCTAGGATTAACAGGAAAAAGCTAAAAATTTCAGAATTGCACCGTGCAATGTGGAGATATTACTGTTTGTGCATTTACAATATTCATTGATTTTTGCCATTGAAAAACATGTTTTTCATATACCAGAAATGTTTGAAGCTACTGACTGAATGAAAGGAGCTGGCATCTCACTCTCTTTGAATCTTCTTTATCATGCTAGGATTAACAGGAAAAAGCTAAAAATTTCAGAATTGCACCGTGCAATGTGGAGATATTACTGTTTGTGCATTTACAATATTCATTGATTTTTGCCATTGAAAAACGTCCAGAAATGTTTGAAGCTACTGACTGAATGAAAGGAGCTGGCATCTCACTCTCTTTGAATCTTCTTTATCATGCTAGGATTAACAGGAAAAAGCTAAAAATTTCAGAATTGCACCGTGCAATGTGGAGATATTACTGTTTGTGCATTTACAATATTCATTGATTTTTGCCATTGAAAAACGTCCAGAAATGTTTGAAGCTACTGACTGAATGAAAGGAGCTGGCATCTCACTCTCTTTGAATCTTCTTTATCATGCTAGGATTAACAGGAAAAAGCAAAAAATTTCAGAATTGCACCGTGCAATGTGGAGATATTACTGTTTGTGCATTTACAATATTCATTGATTTTTGCCATTGAAAAACATGTTTTTCATATACCAGAAATGTTTGAAGCTACTGACTGAATGAAAGGAGCTGGCATCTCACTCTCTTTGAATCTTCTTTATCATGCTAGGATTAGCAGGAAAAAGCAAAAAATTTCAGAATTGCACCGTGCAATGTGGAGATATTACTGTTTGTGCATTTACAATATTCATTGATTTTTGCCATTGAAAAACGTCCAGAAATGTTTGAAGCTACTGACTGAATGAAAGGAGCTGGCATCTCACTCTCTTTGAATCTTCTTTATCATGCTAGGATTAACAGGAAAAAGCAAAAAATTTCAGAATTGCACCGTGCAATGTGGAGATATTACTGTTTGTGCATTTACAATATTCATTGATTTTTGCCATTGAAAAACATGTTTTTCATATACCAGAAATGTTTGAAGCTACTGACTGAATGAAAGGAGCTGGCATGTCACTCTCTTTGAATCTTCTTTATCATGCTAGGATTAGCAGGAAAAAGCTAAAAATTTCAGAATTGCACCGTGCAATGTGGAGATATTACTGTTTGTGCATTTACAATATTCATTGATTTTTGCCATTGAAAAACATGTTTTTCATATACCAGAAATGTTTGAAGCTACTGACTGAATGAAAGGAGCTGGCATCTCACTCTCTTTGAATCTTCTTTATCATGCTAGGATTAACAGGAAAAAGCTAAAAATTTCAGAATTGCACCGTGCAATGTGGAGATATTACTGTTTGTGCATTTACAATATTCATTGATTTTTGCCATTGAAAAACGTTTTTCATATACCAGAAATGTTTGAAGCTACTGACTGAATGAAAGGAGCTGGCATCTCACTCTCTGAATCTTCTTTATCATGCTAGGATTAACAGGAAAAAGCTAAAAATTTCAGAATTGCACCGTGCAATGTGGAGATATTACTGTTTGTGCATTTACAATATTCATTGATTTTTGCCATTGAAAAACGTCCAGAAATGTTTGAAGCTACTGACTGAATGAAAGGAGCTGGCATCTCACTCTCTTTGAATCTTCTTTATCATGCTAGGATTAACAGGAAAAAGCTAAAAATTTCAGAATTGCACCGTGCAATGTGGAGATATTACTGTTTGTGCATTTACAATATTCATTGATTTTTGCCATTGAAAAACGTCCAGAAATGTTTGAAGCTACTGACTGAATGAAAGGAGCTGGCATCTCACTCTCTTTGAATCTTCTTTATCATGCTAGGATTAACAGGAAAAAGCTAAAAATTTCAGAATTGCACCGTGCAATGTGGAGATATTACTGTTTGTGCATTTACAATATTCATTGATTTTTGCCATTGAAAAACATGTTTTTCATATACCAGAAATGTTTGAAGCTACTGACTGAATGAAAGGAGCTGGCATCTCACTCTCTTTGAATCTTCTTTATCATGCTAGGATTAACAGGAAAAAGCTAAAAATTTCAGAATTGCACCGTGCAATGTGGAGATATTACTGTTTGTGCATTTACAATATTCATTGATTTTTGCCATTGAAAAACATGTTTTTCATATACCAGAAATGTTTGAAGCTACTGACTGAATGAAAGGAGCTGGCATCTCACTCTCTTTGAATCTTCTTTATCATGCTAGGATTAACAGGAAAAAGCTAAAAATTTCAGAATTGCACCGTGCAATGTGGAGATATTACTGTTTGTGCATTTACAATATTCATTGATTTTTGCCATTGAAAAACGTCCAGAAATGTTTGAAGCTACTGACTGAATGAAAGGAGCTGGCATCTCACTCTCTTTGAATCTTCTTTATCATGCTAGGATTAACAGGAAAAAGCTAAAAATTTCAGAATTGCACCGTGCAATGTGGAGATATTACTGTTTGTGCATTTACAATATTCATTGATTTTTGCCATTGAAAAACGTCCAGAAATGTTTGAAGCTACTGACTGAATGAAAGGAGCTGGCATCTCACTCTCTTTGAATCTTCTTTATCATGCTAGGATTAACAGGAAAAAGCTAAAAATTTCAGAATTGCACCGTGCAATGTGGAGATATTACTGTTTGTGCATTTACAATATTCATTGATTTTTGCCATTGAAAAACGTCCAGAAATGTTTGAAGCTACTGACTGAATGAAAGGAGCTGGCATCTCACTCTCTTTGAATCTTCTTTATCATGCTAGGATTAACAGGAAAAAGCTAAAAATTTCAGAATTGCACCGTGCAATGTGGAGATATTACTGTTTGTGCATTTACAATATTCATTGATTTTTGCCATTGAAAAACATGTTTTTCATATACCAGAAATGTTTGAAGCTACTGACTGAATGAAAGGAGCTGGCATCTCACTCTCTTTGAATCTTCTTTATCATGCTAGGATTAACAGGAAAAAGCTAAAAATTTCAGAATTGCACCGTGCAATGTGGAGATATTACTGTTTGTGCATTTACAATATTCATTGATTTTTGCCATTGAAAAACGTCCAGAAATGTTTGAAGCTACTGACTGAATGAAAGGAGCTGGCATCTCACTCTCTTTGAATCTTCTTTATCATGCTAGGATTAACAGGAAAAAGCTAAAAATTTCAGAATTGCACCGTGCAATGTGGAGATATTACTGTTTGTGCATTTACAATATTCATTGATTTTTGCCATTGAAAAACATGTTTTTCATATACCAGAAATGTTTGAAGCTACTGACTGAATGAAAGGAGCTGGCATCTCACTCTCTTTGAATCTTCTTTATCATGCTAGGATTAACAGGAAAAAGCTAAAAATTTCAGAATTGCACCGTGCAATGTGGAGATATTACTGTTTGTGCATTTACAATATTCATTGATTTTTGCCATTGAAAAACATGTTTTTCATATACCAGAAATGTTTGAAGCTACTGACTGAATGAAAGGAGCTGGCATCTCACTCTCTTTGAATCTTCTTTATCATGCTAGGATTAACAGGAAAAAGCTAAAAATTTCAGAATTGCACCGTGCAATGTGGAGATATTACTGTTTGTGCATTTACAATATTCATTGATTTTTGCCATTGAAAAACATGTTTTTCATATACCAGAAATGTTTGAAGCTACTGACTGAATGAAAGGAGCTGGCATCTCACTCTCTTTGAATCTTCTTGATCATGCTAGGATTAGCAGGAAAAAGCAAAAAATTTCAGAATTGCACCGTGCAATGTGGAGATATTACTGTTTGTGCATTTACAATATTCATTGATTTTTGCCATTGAAAAACATGTTTTTCATATACCAGAAATGTTTGAAGCTACTGACTGAATGAAAGGAGCTGGCATCTCACTCTCTTTGAATCTTCTTTATCATGCTAGGATTAACAGGAAAAAGCAAAAAATTTCAGAATTGCACCGTGCAATGTGGAGATATTACTGTTTGTGCATTTACAATATTCATTGATTTTTGCCATTGAAAAACGTCCAGAAATGTTTGAAGCTACTGACTGAATGAAAGGAGCTGGCATCTCACTCTCTTTGAATGTTCTTTATCATGCTAGGATTAACAGGAAAAAGCTAAAAATTTCAGAATTGCACCGTGCAATGTGGAGATATTACTGTTTGTGCATTTACAATATTCATTGATTTTTGCCATTGAAAAACATGTTTTTCATATACCAGAAATGTTTGAAGCTACTGACTGAATGAAAGGAGCTGGCATCTCACTCTCTTTGAATCTTCTTTATCATGCTAGGATTAACAGGAAAAAGCTAAAAATTTCAGAATTGCACCGTGCAATGTGGAGATATTACTGTTTGTGCATTTACAATATTCATTGATTTTTGCCATTGAAAAACATGTTTTTCATATACCAGAAATGTTTGAAGCTACTGACTGAATGAAAGGAGCTGGCATCTCACTCTCTTTGAATCTTCTTTATCATGCTAGGATTAACAGGAAAAAGCTAAAAATTTCAGAATTGCACCGTGCAATGTGGAGATATTACTGTTTGTGCATTTACAATATTCATTGATTTTTGCCATTGAAAAACATGTTTTTCATATACCAGAAATGTTTGAAGCTACTGACTGAATGAAAGGAGCTGGCATCTCACTCTCTTTGAATCTTCTTGATCATGCTAGGATTAGCAGGAAAAAGCAAAAAATTTCAGAATTGCACCGTGCAATGTGGAGATATTACTGTTTGTGCATTTACAATATTCATTGATTTTTGCCATTGAAAAACATGTTTTTCATATACCAGAAATGTTTGAAGCTACTGACTGAATGAAAGGAGCTGGCATCTCACTCTCTTTGAATCTTCTTTATCATGCTAGGATTAGCAGGAAAAAGCAAAAAATTTCAGAATTGCACCGTGCAATGTGGAGATATTACTGTTTGTGCATTTACAATATTCATTGATTTTTGCCATTGAAAAACGTCCAGAAATGTTTGAAGCTACTGACTGAATGAAAGGAGCTGGCATCTCACTCTCTTTGAATCTTCTTTATCATGCTAGGATTAACAGGAAAAAGCTAAAAATTTCAGAATTGCACCGTGCAATGTGGAGATATTACTGTTTGTGCATTTACAATATTCATTGATTTTTGCCATTGAAAAACATGTTTTTCATATACCAGAAATGTTTGAAGCTACTGACTGAATGAAAGGAGCTGGCATCTCACTCTCTTTGAATCTTCTTTATCATGCTAGGATTAACAGGAAAAAGCTAAAAATTTCAGAATTGCACCGTGCAATGTGGAGATATTACTGTTTGTGCATTTACAATATTCATTGATTTTTGCCATTGAAAAACGTCCAGAAATGTTTGAAGCTACTGACTGAATGAAAGGAGCTGGCATCTCACTCTCTTTGAATCTTCTTTATCATGCTAGGATTAACAGGAAAAAGCTAAAAATTTCAGAATTGCACCGTGCAATGTGGAGATATTACTGTTTGTGCATTTACAATATTCATTGATTTTTGCCATTGAAAAACGTCCAGAAATGTTTGAAGCTACTGACTGAATGAAAGGAGCTGGCATCTCACTCTCTTTGAATCTTCTTTATCATGCTAGGATTAACAGGAAAAAGCAAAAAATTTCAGAATTGCACCGTGCAATGTGGAGATATTACTGTTTGTGCATTTACAATATTCATTGATTTTTGCCATTGAAAAACATGTTTTTCATATACCAGAAATGTTTGAAGCTACTGACTGAATGAAAGGAGCTGGCATCTCACTCTCTTTGAATCTTCTTTATCATGCTAGGATTAGCAGGAAAAAGCAAAAAATTTCAGAATTGCACCGTGCAATGTGGAGATATTACTGTTTGTGCATTTACAATATTCATTGATTTTTGCCATTGAAAAACGTCCAGAAATGTTTGAAGCTACTGACTGAATGAAAGGAGCTGGCATCTCACTCTCTTTGAATCTTCTTTATCATGCTAGGATTAACAGGAAAAAGCAAAAAATTTCAGAATTGCACCGTGCAATGTGGAGATATTACTGTTTGTGCATTTACAATATTCATTGATTTTTGCCATTGAAAAACATGTTTTTCATATACCAGAAATGTTTGAAGCTACTGACTGAATGAAAGGAGCTGGCATGTCACTCTCTTTGAATCTTCTTTATCATGCTAGGATTAGCAGGAAAAAGCTAAAAATTTCAGAATTGCACCGTGCAATGTGGAGATATTACTGTTTGTGCATTTACAATATTCATTGATTTTTGCCATTGAAAAACATGTTTTTCATATACCAGAAATGTTTGAAGCTACTGACTGAATGAAAGGAGCTGGCATCTCACTCTCTTTGAATCTTCTTTATCATGCTAGGATTAACAGGAAAAAGCTAAAAATTTCAGAATTGCACCGTGCAATGTGGAGATATTACTGTTTGTGCATTTACAATATTCATTGATTTTTGCCATTGAAAAACGTTTTTCATATACCAGAAATGTTTGAAGCTACTGACTGAATGAAAGGAGCTGGCATCTCACTCTCTGAATCTTCTTTATCATGCTAGGATTAACAGGAAAAAGCTAAAAATTTCAGAATTGCACCGTGCAATGTGGAGATATTACTGTTTGTGCATTTACAATATTCATTGATTTTTGCCATTGAAAAACGTCCAGAAATGTTTGAAGCTACTGACTGAATGAAAGGAGCTGGCATCTCACTCTCTTTGAATCTTCTTTATCATGCTAGGATTAACAGGAAAAAGCTAAAAATTTCAGAATTGCACCGTGCAATGTGGAGATATTACTGTTTGTGCATTTACAATATTCATTGATTTTTGCCATTGAAAAACGTCCAGAAATGTTTGAAGCTACTGACTGAATGAAAGGAGCTGGCATCTCACTCTCTTTGAATCTTCTTTATCATGCTAGGATTAACAGGAAAAAGCTAAAAATTTCAGAATTGCACCGTGCAATGTGGAGATATTACTGTTTGTGCATTTACAATATTCATTGATTTTTGCCATTGAAAAACATGTTTTTCATATACCAGAAATGTTTGAAGCTACTGACTGAATGAAAGGAGCTGGCATCTCACTCTCTTTGAATCTTCTTTATCATGCTAGGATTAACAGGAAAAAGCTAAAAATTTCAGAATTGCACCGTGCAATGTGGAGATATTACTGTTTGTGCATTTACAATATTCATTGATTTTTGCCATTGAAAAACATGTTTTTCATATACCAGAAATGTTTGAAGCTACTGACTGAATGAAAGGAGCTGGCATCTCACTCTCTTTGAATCTTCTTTATCATGCTAGGATTAACAGGAAAAAGCTAAAAATTTCAGAATTGCACCGTGCAATGTGGAGATATTACTGTTTGTGCATTTACAATATTCATTGATTTTTGCCATTGAAAAACGTCCAGAAATGTTTGAAGCTACTGACTGAATGAAAGGAGCTGGCATCTCACTCTCTTTGAATCTTCTTTATCATGCTAGGATTAACAGGAAAAAGCTAAAAATTTCAGAATTGCACCGTGCAATGTGGAGATATTACTGTTTGTGCATTTACAATATTCATTGATTTTTGCCATTGAAAAACGTCCAGAAATGTTTGAAGCTACTGACTGAATGAAAGGAGCTGGCATCTCACTCTCTTTGAATCTTCTTTATCATGCTAGGATTAACAGGAAAAAGCTAAAAATTTCAGAATTGCACCGTGCAATGTGGAGATATTACTGTTTGTGCATTTACAATATTCATTGATTTTTGCCATTGAAAAACATGTTTTTCATATACCAGAAATGTTTGAAGCTACTGACTGAATGAAAGGAGCTGGCATCTCACTCTCTTTGAATCTTCTTTATCATGCTAGGATTAACAGGAAAAAGCTAAAAATTTCAGAATTGCACCGTGCAATGTGGAGATATTACTGTTTGTGCATTTACAATATTCATTGATTTTTGCCATTGAAAAACGTCCAGAAATGTTTGAAGCTACTGACTGAATGAAAGGAGCTGGCATCTCACTCTCTTTGAATCTTCTTTATCATGCTAGGATTAACAGGAAAAAGCTAAAAATTTCAGAATTGCACCGTGCAATGTGGAGATATTACTGTTTGTGCATTTACAATATTCATTGATTTTTGCCATTGAAAAACATGTTTTTCATATACCAGAAATGTTTGAAGCTACTGACTGAATGAAAGGAGCTGGCATCTCACTCTCTTTGAATCTTCTTTATCATGCTAGGATTAACAGGAAAAAGCTAAAAATTTCAGAATTGCACCGTGCAATGTGGAGATATTACTGTTTGTGCATTTACAATATTCATTGATTTTTGCCATTGAAAAACGTCCAGAAATGTTTGAAGCTACTGACTGAATGAAAGGAGCTGGCATCTCACTCTCTTTGAATCTTCTTTATCATGCTAGGATTAACAGGAAAAAGCTAAAAATTTCAGAATTGCACCGTGCAATGTGGAGATATTACTGTTTGTGCATTTACAATATTCATTGATTTTTGCCATTGAAAAACATGTTTTTCATATACCAGAAATGTTTGAAGCTACTGACTGAATGAAAGGAGCTGGCATCTCACTCTCTTTGAATCTTCTTTATCATGCTAGGATTAACAGGAAAAAGCAAAAAATTTCAGAATTGCACCGTGCAATGTGGAGATATTACTGTTTGTGCATTTACAATATTCATTGATTTTTGCCATTGAAAAACGTCCAGAAATGTTTGAAGCTACTGACTGAATGAAAGGAGCTGGCATCTCACTCTCTTTGAATGTTCTTTATCATGCTAGGATTAACAGGAAAAAGCTAAAAATTTCAGAATTGCACCGTGCAATGTGGAGATATTACTGTTTGTGCATTTACAATATTCATTGATTTTTGCCATTGAAAAACATGTTTTTCATATACCAGAAATGTTTGAAGCTACTGACTGAATGAAAGGAGCTGGCATCTCACTCTCTTTGAATCTTCTTTATCATGCTAGGATTAACAGGAAAAAGCTAAAAATTTCAGAATTGCACCGTGCAATGTGGAGATATTACTGTTTGTGCATTTACAATATTCATTGATTTTTGCCATTGAAAAACATGTTTTTCATATACCAGAAATGTTTGAAGCTACTGACTGAATGAAAGGAGCTGGCATCTCACTCTCTTTGAATCTTCTTTATCATGCTAGGATTAACAGGAAAAAGCTAAAAATTTCAGAATTGCACCGTGCAATGTGGAGATATTACTGTTTGTGCATTTACAATATTCATTGATTTTTGCCATTGAAAAACATGTTTTTCATATACCAGAAATGTTTGAAGCTACTGACTGAATGAAAGGACCTGGCATCTCACTCTCTTTGAATCTTCTTTATCATGCTAGGATTAACAGGAAAAAGCAAAAAATTTCAGAATTGCACCGTGCAATGTGGAGATATTACTGTTTGTGCATTTACAATATTCATTGATTTTTGCCATTGAAAAACGTCCAGAAATGTTTGAAGCTACTGACTGAATGAAAGGAGCTGGCATCTCACTCTCTTTGAATCTTCTTTATCATGCTAGGATTAACAGGAAAAAGCTAAAAATTTCAGAATTGCACCGTGCAATGTGGAGATATTACTGTTTGTGCATTTACAATATTCATTGATTTTTGCCATTGAAAAACGTCCAGAAATGTTTGAAGCTACTGACTGAATGAAAGGAGCTGGCATCTCACTCTCTTTGAATCTTCTTTATCATGCTAGGATTAACAGGAAAAAGCTAAAAATTTCAGAATTGCACCGTGCAATGTGGAGATATTACTGTTTGTGCATTTACAATATTCATTGATTTTTGCCATTGAAAAACATGTTTTTCATATACCAGAAATGTTTGAAGCTACTGACTGAATGAAAGGAGCTGGCATCTCACTCTCTTTGAATCTTCTTTATCATGCTAGGATTAACAGGAAAAAGCTAAAAATTTCAGAATTGCACCGTGCAATGTGGAGATATTACTGTTTGTGCATTTACAATATTCATTGATTTTTGCCATTGAAAAACATGTTTTTCATATACCAGAAATGTTTGAAGCTACTGACTGAATGAAAGGAGCTGGCATCTCACTCTCTTTGAATCTTCTTTATCATGCTAGGATTAGCAGGAAAAAGCAAAAAATTTCAGAATTGCACCGTGCAAT